>NW_026902375.1:900000-1125437 GCF_027409185.1 Cynocephalus volans
AGTTTCCCATCTCAACTGTTGCTTCGCTGTCAAGATTTCTTTTGGTGTGAGAGACCAAGGTGTCGGTAGCAAAAGAAAATGTTTTGCTTTTGCTCCCCTCAGTATGCTTCAACATTTCCAAGTGAATTTCACGTCACAAGGGGAGATGGGGATTGCCCTCAACTGGAATGTGGGTCACCTCCCAGCTGTGTGGTGATGTGTCTGGGGCCAAGGCCAGAGCTGCTGCTTTTCCAGATTTTCCAAGCCAGAAACAAGCACTGTTCACTTTAATAAGGTTAAGTTTAAACCGACATCCTTTTTCGGTGCCTAAACTGTTGACTACTTACCCCAGCAAGACAGAAGCGTGTGAAAGCCGTCCATTCACACTCCCCTTCTCCCAGACGGTCACATGCGCATATCCCCAGAGCTGAAGGCACTGTGCAAAGCACGGTGCAGTATATGCGGCCAGTAACCGTGTGTTCTTCTCACTGAACACTTCCAGGGTTGCATCAAGTAAAAGTTGCCTCAACTTTCACTGAAGTAGATAAAAGCTGCAAAAACCCTTACTGATTTCCTAAGTTTACTTCTCTAAGTCCCAAAAGCTAAGACTATAACTACGTTAGCGTTCATGTATGACAAACAAATATTAAATAGTTTACACCTTTATACCAATTTATCTGTAGCTCGTGCAGGTCCAATTGGACCTGGCAGACATCTACAGAACATTTCATGCAACAACTAGAGAATACACATTTTTTCTCATCGGCACATGGAACATTCTCCAGGATAGACCACATGTTAGGTCACAAAACAGGTTTCAGCAAATTTTTCAAAGCTGACATCATTCCTAGTATCTTTTCTGACCACAATTGACTAGCACTGGAAATCAATTACAAGCGAATTTCTGGAAACTACTCCAGTGCATGAAAACTGAACAACAGGCTCCCGAATGACCTATGGGTCCAAGAAGCAATTAAAAAGGAAATCAAAAACGTTCTTGAAACTAATGAAAAAAGATGCATCCTACCAAAACCTGTGGGATACTGTAAAAGCAACAGCGACGAGGCAATATATTGCAATACATGCTCACATCAAAAGGATGGAGAAACTTCACGTAAATGACCGAACCGTACACCTCAAAGAACCACCACCACCACAACAATGCAATCATAAAAGTACTAGAGAGAAAGAAATAATTAACATCAGGGCAGAGTTCAATGAAATGGAGACCCCCAAAACGATACAAAGGATCAGCGAAACACAAAGTTGTTTTTTGAGAAGATAAATAAAATAGACAAACCATTAGCTTTGCCCACTCTCACCACACTCATTCAACATAGTATTGAAAGCCCTAACCAGAGCAATCAAGCAAGACAAAGAAATAAAGGGCATTCAGATTGGGAAGGACAAAGTCAAGTTGTCCCTGTTTGCAGATGACGCGATCTTATAGATAGAAAACCTAAAGGCTACCAGAACGCCCTTACGGCTGACTAACAATTTTAATAATTTTGCGGGGTACAAAATCAACACCCACAGGTCAGGAGCATTTTTATACTCCGATAATGAACTGGCAGAAAAAGAAATCAAGAAAGCAAGCCCATTTACATTAGTCACCCCCAAGATAAAATACCTAGGAACCAATTGAACCAAGGAGGTTAATGCAGATCTCTACAATGAGAACTACCAAACACCAGTGAGAGAAATTAAAGAGCACCCAAAAATAGTGGAATGACATACCAGGCTCTGGTACGGGAAGAATTAACGTCGTGAAAATGTCCTTTCTACCCACAGCAGTCTACAAATTCAACGCAATCTCCGTCAAAATAGCAACAACTTTCTTCACAGAAATAGAAAAAGCAGTGCTAACATTCATATGGAATACGAAAAGATCCTGAATAGCCAAAGCAATTTTGAGCTTAAAAGCACCCCAAAAACAGAAAGGCTGGAGGCATAACACCACCCAATTTCAAATTCTATGACAAGGCTCAAAACAGCATGGTGATGGCATAGAAACAGACACTCAGATCAATGGAACAGGATAGAAAACCCAGGAATAATCAATTTGCCTACTTACAGCCAACCGATTTTTGACAAAGCAAACCAGAACATACGCTGTGGAAAAGACAGCCTCTTCAGGAAATAAACGGTGCCCGCAAAATTGGACAATCCACATGCAGAAGAATGAAACTGGACCAGCATCTCACCATATGCCAAAATCGACTCGAAATGGATTAAAGACCAGAATATAAGACCCCAAACCATTACATGACTGAAGGAAAACAGAGGGGAAACACTCCAGGAAGTAGGTGGGGGCAAAGGCTTTATGAATAAGACCCGAAACCCACAAGCAACAATATAAAAACTAAACAAATGAGCTAATGTCAAACTAAGAAGCTTCCACACAGCAAAGGAAACAATCAACAGAGCAGAAAGGCACCCTAAAAGAAGGGAGAAAATATGTGTAAACTATACGTCTGCCAAGGGCTTAATATCCAGAACATACCAAGAACTCAAACAGCTGTACAGTATGAAAACAAGTAATCCGATTTAAAACTGGGCAAACGAGATGAATAGACATTTTTCAAAGACATACAAATGGCCAACGGTACACGAAAAAATGCTCAGCATCACTAGTCATCAGAGAAATGCAAATCAAAACCACATTGAGATATCATGTCAACCCAGATAGACTGGCCATTGTTAAAAAGACCATTAATAAGAAATGCTACTGAGGATATGAGGAAAGGAGAACTCTTCTCCAATGTTGGTGGGACTGTAAATTAGCACAGTCACTATGGAAAACAGTAAAGAAGTTTCCTCCAATACAGATAGTACTACCATATGATCCAGCAGTTCCACTACTGGGTATATATCCAAAGAAATGGAAGTCATATGGAAGGGACACCTGCACTCCCATGTTCACTGCAGCTTTACTTACAATAGCCAAAATATAGAACCAACCTCAGTGCCCTTCGACAGATGACTGGATAAAAAAAATGTGATACACGTACACCATGGAATAATACTCAGTGATAAAGGAAAAGAATGAAATTCTGCCATCGGTAACAACCTGGATGAGTCTGGAGAAAATTATGTTGTGTGAAATAAGCCAGACAAGGGAAGATAAATATCACATGTTCTCACTTATAACTAGGTAGAAAGGAAGGAAGGAAGGAAGGAAGGAAGGAAGGAAGGAAGGAAGGAAGGAAGCAAAGGACTACAACAGTTCCTTGAACTTTCAGAAGGACAGAAGAAACCAATGGTTACTAGAGATGAGGGGATGGACGGAGGGAGGGAGTTGGGGGCGTGATGGGTCAGGCAAAGGGCATAAAGAAAAATCATGATTTGTAATAATGAATATGCTAATAAAAATAATTTAAAAAGTAAGACACTTTAAAACACAAAAAGAATGCCATTATTGACATTCCAGAAAATTCCAGCTATGTGGATAACATTAAAAACCAGCTGTCAAGCTAAATCCTTTATCAGTACAAATTTTGATATTTCTTCAAATTGGGAGGAGAATGTTGGTTTCGATGTACAATGTCTGGTCACTCCCAGCCTCATCTATTTGTCACTGACGACCCTGGGACAGACGGAAAAAAAAAAAAAAAGGTTTCTGCAACTTTTAAAATACAGACACGCCCTCCACCACCAACTTTCAATTTCTACAAAACGTCCTTGGGTTCTAGTATTCTTGCACATGTTTGTTCTCTTACAGGAAATTTGCTCCTTAGGATTTCACTGCAATGTGCTTCTGAATCCCATGCCATGATTTATCTCTGAGGACCCCTGTTTCCCTGGATCCATTTCACCCCGTGCCTGGCCACCTGTGTGGCACACACACATAGGAGCAGGAGGACAAGGCTTTGAGATGGGGAACCCGCACAAGCAATTATCTGGGTTTAGGTCTGCAGGTTATTAAGGTTTTCCGTTTCAACTTCCACAGCTAGAACGAAAGTGTAGAAATCCGTTTTCTAGTTAAAATCTGTTCACATCCCAAGTGTTTTTTAAGTTACTTAACAAGCCTTTGGTAGTCCGAAATACCGGGAAGTGTGCCTGTAACTAGAAACACCAGAAACTTCCATTTCAAAATTGTCATAAACCAGGGATACTTTAGAAAAACCTTTTCAGCCCACTTCGTGCCTTGAGTAATGGTGGGTAAACAGTGGAAACCAAGAGAGGCAACATGGAAGCAAACGGATATAAAAGCACAAGGGAGACATCATGCTCTTGGGGAGAACTAAAATGCAAATTGTGTCTGTAAACGAAAGAAATTATACAGAAATCCCAGAAAAACAATTGACTGAAAATCACACGAATGATCCCATGTTCATCTCATCACCTTGAGAACACGAAGGATACTTTTGTACAGGCAGCACACCTCCTTAAAGCAGCAGCAGAGTGCTTCGTGCACAGCAAGGCCTAGTTCACTGAGCAGCTGGACCTGTGCCCACACCCAGAGGGCAGCACCAGCCACGTGGGTGCAGAGGAGGTTGTCCCGGTGAACTCCACAAGCGGCAGCAACGCTAGGCTCTACGCCACAAGACTTCTGACAACGGACACAGTCGCACAGACTGCAAGTGGACCCCACATCAGCCTCAAGACCTCCCCCACCCGAAAACATCTCCACAGCCAGCCAGGGAGGCAAAGGAAGGGTCTTCATGGCGTGCAGAGTTACAATGAATCTGTGTTCACGCTGCCCCCTCCCACTGTACCCGTCGAGACCCAGACGATGTGCCCTGCTACCACAAAGCTGAAGAGATGTTTGATGGGGGCAGAGCGGAAGAGGCACATTGAATTTGGATCATTTTACCCATGACCCTTCTCTCCTCCCAACCCTCTTTGCGAAAGATGACATTTCTGGGGAAACAGAAGGTGATCAGAAGCAAGTAGCTCAAATGTATGTCCCTTGTAAATTTCGGATATCCATCAATTTCAATTTTGAGATATAGAGAAGTGCTGGGAAGGTTAATTGGCCCTATCAGTGTCAGTGAAGAGCTGATGGAAGAAGTGCGAAAGGCCAAAGGAGAAAACCCATGAGTAGAGAAATTAGCCTTCGGCTAATCTTATCTTCTCTGCTTCCATATATCCCTGTCCATCCTCAAAAGTTGAGTGAGGTAGGAGATGATAAGATTGAGATTAGGGCAAATTATTTCCCCATCTTTTCCTTTCTCCAGTGCACAGTCTCCTCAACCCGCACACTTGGAGTCTCAGGGTCAGCTCTCCAATACTGGTCGACACAGAGGAAAACCAACTGAACCAAAACGAATCCACCGAATTATCTCTGCTGTGCTTATTTATACCTTCCCGGGTTTTCTTTCCTTTACTGTTAAGTGCCTATAATCAACTTCCATCATTTTAGCAGAGTACTAAAGAGTGACTGCTCCCAACCCATTCAGATAGGTGATGCTTATGTTTACATCTGCTTATCAGCTCTGTCAAAGTGCTGTTTCGTGGAGGTGCTGTAATTTGATGAACACATGAGACATGCTATTTGCTAGCAAGAAATTCTCAGCTCAAACAAGCTAAGGTGTATGGAGATTCAGTATAACACAGTAATTGGTTAACTCAGTTTACTTGGGACTCCATTTCTTAGGTCTTGGGCTGTTTACATAACCAAAAGGAGTGTGTGTGTGTGTGTGTGTGTGTGTGTGTGTGTGTGTGTACCACACTTGACCTAGCACCTACCTGCACAAGTACCCCCCTGCCAAGTGATGTGTTTAAAGGCCAACAAAAAGGAAAACACAGAACACATTTATAATCCTGAAAATCTAGGGCTACTTAACCTTTCTGCTGCTTAATTTTAAAGGCAAAAAATGTACTATGAGCAGCATAAATAAGAACTGATTTGAGCATAGTTTTATAATAGATAAAATGTACCTGATGGGTCTAATTCAAATTTCTAAAATCTAACTGTGCCGCATTAGTCTGAGATACAAGATCTAAAGCTGCATGATCTAATCTGAGAATTTACGGACCTGTTTGAAATACCTTCATTTGATTAATTTGAAATGGAGGCCAGGGTATGACCTCTAACAGTCTGATCTTTAATAACCGCTCAAGAGATGAGGCAGGAAGTCAGTCGCGCTTAGAATTCTATGCACTTTCCTCTAGTGAGCACACCCTGCGGTTCCACGCGTGCAAGCACACCCCTCGCTCACTGCGGGATCTACAGAGCAGCTGTACATGCCCTTCAAAACTCAAATGCGTGTTATGTGGGTGTGCGGTATAGGGGTAGGACATGAAAAAACTCCCACCTGTCCAGTCCGAGAGAAATTTAACTCCTGAGAAGCACACCTTAGTTGAACATCAGATGCAACACTAATTTGCAGAGGTTCCCACAACATAGGAACAAAAGGGCTGACGTTATGTGTTGATAGCAGATCGTGTGTGAAAACTAAAGTTTTATACGGGGCTGTACGAAGACTAACTGAGGTCTGGAAAATGAGGAATTTTAAATGCTGGACAGTCTCTATACTCAGATTCCGCTGAAGACAATGCAAATACTTATAAGAGCCTGATAATAAAAACAGATTAAAAAAACTTAATCATCAAGGTGAAGCATTTAGTAATGAGGTTTGTACAGCTTTTCGGAAAACACTGACTGGAAGTCCCAACCGGCTAGAGGTAGGCCAGTGTCAGGAGGCATCCCGGACATGGGCATTAGCTTCCAGCACTGATGGTGCAGCCAGTGTCGATGATAAGAATTAAAACACAACTGCAACCCCCAGTCCTGGACAGGCTCAGGAAGCGGCTATCTGGAAAGAGTGGGAGGGGTCCAGGAGGCCAGCCCCCAGGTGATACATACGTTTGCACAACAGTGACGGCGAGCCACTGGAAGTCTTTTCCAGCTGTACTGCGCTGTAATTGTGGTCGCTTGCTCAGGACAGCATGCTGCTTTCACAAGTTGTCTCCTTCCTGAGGGATTTGCTCCTAGAAAAAGCCACCACCGCCTTCTTCACTGTGCCTTCTTCTTCTTCTTTTTCTTTTTTTTCCTGGAGCTTGTCTCTTCTGCAGAGAAGAGCTTTTAACACCTCCCTGGATAGTCAGTAAAACCCCAAGCATTAAGAAGGCCAGAAAATACACGTCCACTTCATTTCACTGAAAAAGAAAGGTCATGATCCTATCCCTTCTTTGGGTCATCCACCCTGAGTCTGCACACCACATTTGCTCAGCAGCAGTCTGGCTACCCTTGCACATCCAGCAAACCCTTAGCACTCCTTCCTCTTATTCAGGATTCCAACTTTTTGAGCGACAAGAAGATCCCTGACACAGAGGGATCCTTGCTGAGGTATGAGAGCAGTGACACAGGATGCAAGAAGAGCACAAATGATGTTTCTTTATCTTCTGCCAAGCCCAGGGCACGCTTGGTGCTGCCATTCTCCTCCTGGGTGCAGCAGCAAACGCTTCTTCGTCAGTTCTATGATCCAACACTGCCGCCCTTAAAAATTAAGTCACCTCAAAAGTTACATAAGTATTTGAAAATACTCAAGAAAACTCTCCAAACACTGCTAGTTACACTTTGCTTGTCATAAATGGAACATCAATCTGAGCCCCAGGACAGGCCAGAGACAAGAACCTGTGATTTCCAGCCAGGCCTGAATTCTCCCCAAATTCCACAGAGTACCAAAACAGGACAATCTTGGCAGGAGCCAAGGGCAGCCTCCTCTACCCTGAAGCAGGCCATGCCTGGAGTCCTTGGCATGAACCGAGGGCAGCATCTCCTGCCTGGAAGCAGTCATGAAGCACACCGAAACACCACTTCCACGTGGGTGGGCCACTGTTGCTTTGCCTCCCACAGATCTGTCCCCCCTTTTCCCCTGGGTGATGGAGCTGCCAAAGATTCCTCAAAGCCCATCTCTTTTGAGCAGTGAGAAGCCCCGGGCTTCTCTTCCTGCATTTATTCTCCAGACCAAGAAGTTACAGGAAGAGACATAGGTGGGGTTTTGAACATAGGTTCAGTTTTACAAGTTTTGCAATAGAAGCTGGTAACATTCAGTCAAAACAAGTCAGATGACACTCTGTTAGGCAATTAAGTGATCCACTATAACAAAGCCTTGATTTACCCGAAATTCCTTTTCCCTCTAGCAGCTTTTTAGTAACGTTGCCTATCAATTAGTCACTTGTCTGTCTTAGAATCAGCAGCCTTGCTGTGTTATGATTCTTTTCCTGCAACAGAGACTCGATGCCCGGGGGTTAAAATTCCTGTCCTTCGCAAGGTCAATATTTGAAACTGCAAGGCTTTTGGTGACTAAAGTCACCTATTACCCAAGAGCAGTAATAGGAAATTAATGTAATACATTAAAAAAGGTAATTGCCTTCCTTAACCACGAAGATGGCATTTTATAAAATTAGCTGCTTCTCTTAAAAGGCAACCTTCATTATCCTTTACCTACTCTTTAAAGACTATACAAACAGGAATAAGTAAATTATGGATAAAATGTTCTATAACTGGGAGAACTCAACGGCCAGTTGCCCACAGCTTACCTGCTGGTGTCCTGTGACACATATTGAAGCCTCCGTTGTACTTTGAGGAAAAATGTTCCAAACATGCCCAAAGTTCTACCCAGCAGCCGCCCCGGGAACCTGCATGCACTTCTGTCCCACTGCGAGTGGCAACCACATCGGCGGTGCTGGACTCGGGTCAGCCCTGCTGGAATGGCAGTGAAAGAGAAACTCATGTTTCAGCACAGCTAAGACGTAAACGTGCAAGTGCAATTTTTAGTGAACAGTGTCGCTTATAAATTTACAGGCGGCCAAGGGATAACTCTGTGACCAAAGGAAAACAAAACCTATTCTAGAAAAACAGCAGCTCTGCCTTTCAGGGATGAGACAACCCTGCAAGCTGCTGAGCTCTCTGCTGGTCACCGGTGATGTCATCCCGGTAGCACTGACCCTGTCGCCGCCAGAGGTGCCTCACCCAGTCCCCTCCCATCTGTCCGCTGGACTGGAGGGGCGCCATTCTGTCCACACAGCTTCCTTGAGCACCTGCACCCTTGGGGCCTGCTTGTTGGGAGGAAAGCTGTCACCCGCGGCAGCTGGCTTAAACCTTAGCAGCAGGAGGAACAGCTGCCCGTGGCCAGGCCACTGCCCCAGATGAAACTGTTGCTGCCGGGCCTGGCCATCTCTTCCCAACGGAAATAAGTTGTTTGGGGTTCAGCAGACTCTAGAATGAAGCGGGCCCCTTGGGCACAGGGAGCAACAGCACATCCTAGTGGGCTAATTTCCCCAAAGCTTGAAACTAGGTGTCTTGTCTCACTCCAAGGATGGCTGTGGCACTACAGCATCGCTGGACGCTGGGTGGCAGTAGAGGGCCTCACAGAAACCAGGCACAGACAATCTGGCCTCCAGCAAAGGAATGATGCTAATGCGCTCCTCTGGGTAGAATTTGCACAATAACCCACATGGAAGTCGCAGCAGGACAGGGATGAAAACTATGGGGCAAGAGGTCAAGTCTGCACAATCCCAACCAACCCCACCGATGCCCATGTCCAGTAACGGCACACACTGGATGGCTCCCCACAGGCAAAGGAACAGGTGAGACACACCCCTTCTCTGTACCTGGTGACGGATTCAGGGAAGTCAGGCTCCAGGCCCTCTCTCACTCCCACCGTGTCCTGAATCCTCACCATCAGCTACAGCTGCAAGGACTGTTTCTCTTCTGTGAACCTGCAAGCTAAGGGTCTGAAGCGACACAGTGGAGAAAGCATGCGAGGAAATTCTGCTCCACTTTTCCACCTCAGTGAGGCACGTGCACAATGTAGTTTCCCATCTCAACTGTTGCTTCGCTGTCAAGATTTCTTTTGGTGTGAGAGACCAAGGTGTCGGTAGCAAAAGAAAATGTTTTGCTTTTGCTCCCCTCAGTATGCTTCAACATTTCCAAGTGAATTTCACGTCACAAGGGGAGATGGGGATTGCCCTCAACTGGAATGTGGGTCACCTCCCAGCTGTGTGGTGATGTGTCTGGGGCCAAGGCCAGAGCTGCTGCTTTTCCAGATTTTCCAAGCCAGAAACAAGCACTGTTCACTTTAATAAGGTTAAGTTTAAACCGACATCCTTTTTCGGTGCCTAAACTGTTGACTACTTACCCCAGCAAGACAGAAGCGTGTGAAAGCCGTCCATTCACACTCCCCTTCTCCCAGACGGTCACATGCGCATATCCCCAGAGCTGAAGGCACTGTGCAAAGCACGGTGCAGTATATGCGGCCAGTAACCGTGTGTTCTTCTCACTGAACACTTCCAGGGTTGCATCAAGTAAAAGTTGCCTCAACTTTCACTGAAGTAGATAAAAGCTGCAAAAACCCTTACTGATTTCCTAAGTTTACTTCTCTAAGTCCCAAAAGCTAAGACTATAACTACGTTAGCGTTCATGTATGACAAACAAATATTAAATAGTTTACACCTTTATACCAATTTATCTGTAGCTCGTGCAGGTCCAATTGGACCTGGCAGACATCTACAGAACATTTCATGCAACAACTAGAGAATACACATTTTTTCTCATCGGCACATGGAACATTCTCCAGGATAGACCACATGTTAGGTCACAAAACAGGTTTCAGCAAATTTTTCAAAGCTGACATCATTCCTAGTATCTTTTCTGACCACAATTGACTAGCACTGGAAATCAATTACAAGCGAATTTCTGGAAACTACTCCAGTGCATGAAAACTGAACAACAGGCTCCCGAATGACCTATGGGTCCAAGAAGCAATTAAAAAGGAAATCAAAAACGTTCTTGAAACTAATGAAAAAAGATGCATCCTACCAAAACCTGTGGGATACTGTAAAAGCAACAGCGACGAGGCAATATATTGCAATACATGCTCACATCAAAAGGATGGAGAAACTTCACGTAAATGACCGAACCGTACACCTCAAAGAACCACCACCACCACAACAATGCAATCATAAAAGTACTAGAGAGAAAGAAATAATTAACATCAGGGCAGAGTTCAATGAAATGGAGACCCCCAAAACGATACAAAGGATCAGCGAAACACAAAGTTGTTTTTTGAGAAGATAAATAAAATAGACAAACCATTAGCTTTGCCCACTCTCACCACACTCATTCAACATAGTATTGAAAGCCCTAACCAGAGCAATCAAGCAAGACAAAGAAATAAAGGGCATTCAGATTGGGAAGGACAAAGTCAAGTTGTCCCTGTTTGCAGATGACGCGATCTTATAGATAGAAAACCTAAAGGCTACCAGAACGCCCTTACGGCTGACTAACAATTTTAATAATTTTGCGGGGTACAAAATCAACACCCACAGGTCAGGAGCATTTTTATACTCCGATAATGAACTGGCAGAAAAAGAAATCAAGAAAGCAAGCCCATTTACATTAGTCACCCCCAAGATAAAATACCTAGGAACCAATTGAACCAAGGAGGTTAATGCAGATCTCTACAATGAGAACTACCAAACACCAGTGAGAGAAATTAAAGAGCACCCAAAAATAGTGGAATGACATACCAGGCTCTGGTACGGGAAGAATTAACATCGTGAAAATGTCCTTTCTACCCACAGCAGTCTACAAATTCAACGCAATCTCCGTCAAAATAGCAACAACTTTCTTCACAGAAATAGAAAAAGCAGTGCTAACATTCATATGGAATACGAAAAGATCCTGAATAGCCAAAGCAATTTTGAGCTTAAAAGCACCCCAAAAACAGAAAGGCTGGAGGCATAACACCAC
This sequence comes from Cynocephalus volans, assembly GCF_027409185.1. Classification (NCBI taxonomy): domain Eukaryota; kingdom Metazoa; phylum Chordata; class Mammalia; order Dermoptera; family Cynocephalidae; genus Cynocephalus; species Cynocephalus volans. Next base: position 911,684 of record NW_026902375.1, read on the forward strand.
CCAATTTCAAATTCTATGACAAGGCTCAAAACAGCATGGTGATGGCATAGAAACAGACACTCAGATCAATGGAACAGGATAGAAAACCCAGGAATAATCAATTTGCCTACTTACAGCCAACCGATTTTTGACAAAGCAAACCAGAACATACGCTGTGGAAAAGACAGCCTCTTCAGGAAATAAACGGTGCCCGCAAAATTGGACAATCCACATGCAGAAGAATGAAACTGGACCAGCATCTCACCATATGCCAAAATCGACTCGAAATGGATTAAAGACCAGAATATAAGACCCCAAACCATTACATGACTGAAGGAAAACAGAGGGGAAACACTCCAGGAAGTAGGTGGGGGCAAAGGCTTTATGAATAAGACCCGAAACCCACAAGCAACAATATAAAAACTAAACAAATGAGCTAATGTCAAACTAAGAAGCTTCCACACAGCAAAGGAAACAATCAACAGAGCAGAAAGGCACCCTAAAAAAAGGGAGAAAATATGTGTAAACTATACGTCTGCCAAGGGCTTAATATCCAGAACATACCAAGAACTCAAACAGCTGTACAGTATGAAAACAAGTAATCCGATTTAAAACTGGGCAAACGAGATGAATAGACATTTTTCAAAGACATACAAATGGCCAACGGTACACGAAAAAATGCTCAGCATCACTAGTCATCAGAGAAATGCAAATCAAAACCACATTGAGATATCATGTCAACCCAGATAGACTGGCCATTGTTAAAAAGACCATTAATAAGAAATGCTACTGAGGATATGAGGAAAGGAGAACTCTTCTCCAATGTTGGTGGGACTGTAAATTAGCACAGCCACTATGGAAAACAGTAAAGAAGTTTCCTCCAATACAGATAGTACTACCATATGATCCAGCAGTTCCACTACTGGGTATATATCCAAAGAAATGGAAGTCATATGGAAGGGACACCTGCACTCCCATGTTCACTGCAGCTTTACTTACAATAGCCAAAATATAGAACCAACCTCAGTGCCCTTCGACAGATGACTGGATAAAAAAAATGTGATACACGTACACCATGGAATAATACTCAGTGATAAAGGAAAAGAATGAAATTCTGCCATCGGTAACAACCTGGATGAGTCTGGAGAAAATTATGTTGTGTGAAATAAGCCAGACAAGGGAAGATAAATATCACATGCTCTCACTTATAACTAGGTAGAAAGGAAGGAAGGAAGGAAGGAAGGAAGGAAGGAAGGAAGGAAGGAAGGAAGGAAGGAAGGAAGGAAGGAAGGAAGGAAGGAAGGAAGCAAAGGACTACAACAGTTCCTTGAACTTTCAGAAGGACAGAAGAAACCAATGGTTACTAGAGATGAGGGGATGGACGGAGGAGGGAGTTGGGGGCGTGATGGGTCAGGCAAAGGGCATAAAGAAAAATCATGATTTGTAATAATGAATATGCTAATAAAAATAATTTAAAAAGTAAGACACTTTAAAACACAAAAAGAATGCCATTATTGACATTCCAGAAAATTCCAGCTATGTGGATAACATTAAAAACCAGCTGTCAAGCTAAATCCTTTATCAGTACAAATTTTGATATTTCTTCAAATTGGGAGGAGAATGTTGGTTTCGATGTACAATGTCTGGTCACTCCCAGCCTCATCTATTTGTCACTGACGACCCTGGGACAGACGGAAAAAAAAAAAAAAAAACGGTTTCTACAACTTTTAAAATACAGACACGCCCTCCACCACCAACTTTCAATTTCTACAAAACGTCCTTGGGTTCTAGTATTCTTGCACATGTTTGTTCTCTTACAGGAAATTTGCTCCTTAGGATTTCACTGCAATGTGCTTCTGGATCCCATGCCATGATTTATCTCTGAGGACCCCTGTTCCCCTGGATCCATTTCACCCCGTGCCTGGCCACCTGTGTGGCACACACACATAGGAGCAGGAGGACAAGGCTTTGAGATGGGGAACCCGCACAAGCAATTATCTGGGTTTAGGTCTGCAGGTTATTAAGGTTTTCCGTTTCAACTTCCACAGCTAGAACGAAAGTGTAGAAATCCGTTTTCTAGTTAAAATCTGTTCACATCCCAAGTGTTTTTTAAGTTACTTAACAAGCCTTTGGTAGTCCGAAATACCGGGAAGTGTGCCTGTAACTAGAAACACCAGAAACTTCCATTTCAAAATTGTCATAAACCAGGGATACTTTAGAAAAACCTTTTCAGCCCACTTCGTGCCTTGAGTAATGGTGGGTAAACAGTGGAAACCAAGAGAGGCAACACGGAAGCAAACGGATATAAAAGCACAAGGGAGACATCATGCTCTTGGGGAGAACTAAAATGCAAATTGTGTCTGTAAACGAAAGAAATTATACAGAAATCCCAGAAAAACAATTGACTGAAAATCACACGAACGATCTCACGTTCATCGCATCACCTTGAGAACACGAAGGACACTTTTGTACAGGCAGCACACCTCCTTAAAGCAGCAGCAGAGTGCTTCGTGCACAGCAAGGCCTAGTTCACTGAGCAGCTGGACCTGTGCCCACACCCAGAGGGCAGCACCAGCCAGGCGGGAGCAGAGGAGGTTGTCCCGGTCAACTCCGCAAGCGGCAGCAACGCTCGGCTCTACGCCACAGGACTTCTGACAACGGACACAGTCGCACAGACTGCAAGTGGACCCCACATCAGCCTCAAGACCTCCCCCACCCGAAAACAGCTCCACAGCCAGCCAGGGAGGCAAAGGAAGGGTCTTCATGGCGTGCAGAGTTACAATGAATCTGTGTTCACGCTGCCCCCTCCCACTGTACCCGTCGAGACCCAGACGATGTGCCCTGCTACCACAAAGCTGAAGAGATGTTTGATGGGGGCAGAGCGGAAGAGGCACATTGAATTTGGATCATTTTACCCATGACCCTTCTCTCCTCCCAACCCTCTTTGCGAAAGATGACATTTCTGGGGAAACAGAAGGTGATCAGAAGCAAGTAGCTCAAATGTATGTCCCTTGTAAATTTCGGATATCCATCAATTTCAATTTTGAGATATAGAGAAGTGCTGGGAAGGTTAATTGGCCCTATCAGTGTCAGTGAAGAGCTGATGGAAGAAGTGCGAAAGGCCAAAGGAGAAAACCCATGAGTAGAGAAATTAGCCTTCGGCTAATCTTATCTTCTCGGCTTCCATATATCCCTGTCCATCCTCAAAAGTTGAGTGAGGTAGGAGATGATAAGATTGAGATTAGGGCAAATTATTTCCCCATCTTTTCCTTTCTCCAGTGCACAGTCTCCTCAACCCGCACACTTGGAGTCTCAGGGTCAGCTCTCCAATACTGGTCGACACAGAGGAAAACCAACTGAACCAAAACGAATCCACCGAATTATCTCTGCTGTGCTTATTTATACCTTCCCGGGTTTTCTTTCCTTTAATGTTAAGTGCCTATAATCAACTTCCATCATTTTAGCAGAGTACTAAAGAGTGACTGCTCCCAACCCATTCAGATAGGTGATGCTTATGTTTACATCTGCTTATCAGCTCTGTCAAAGTGCTGTTTCGTGGAGGTGCTGTAATTTGATGAACACATGAGACATGCTATTTGCTAGCAAGAAATTCTCAGCTCAAACAAGCTAAGGTGTATGGAGATTCAGTATAACACAGTAATTGGTTAACTCAGTTTACTTGGGACTCCATTTCTTAGGTCTTGGGCTGTTTACATAACCAAAAGGAGTGTGTGTGTGTGTGTGTGTGTGTGTGTGTGTGTGTACCACACTTGACCTAGCACCTACCTGCACAAGTACCCCCCTGCCAAGTGATGTGTTTAAAGGCCAACAAAAAGGAAAACACAGAACACATTTATAATCCTGAAAATCTAGGGCTACTTAACCTTTCTGCTGCTTAATTTTAAAGGCAAAAAATGTACTATGAGCAGCATAAATAAGAACTGATTTGAGCATAGTTTTATAATAGATAAAATGTACCTGATGGGTCTAATTCAAATTTCTAAAATCTAACTGTGCCGCATTAGTCTGAGATACAAGATCTAAAGCTGCATGATCTAATCTGAGAATTTACGGACCTGTTTGAAATACCTTCATTTGATTAATTTGAAATGGAGGCCAGGGTATGACCTCTAACAGTCTGATCTTTAATAACCGCTCAAGAGATGAGGCAGGAAGTCAGTCGCGCTTAGAATTCTATGCACTTTCCTCTAGTGAGCACACCCTGCGGTTCCACGCGTGCAAGCACACCCCTCGCTCACTGCGGGATCTACAGAGCAGCTGTACATGCCCTTCAAAACTCAAATGCGTGTTATGTGGGTGTGCGGTATAGGGGTAGGACATGAAAAAACTCCCACCTGTCCAGTCCGAGAGAAATTTAACTCCTGAGAAGCACACCTTAGTTGAACATCAGATGCAACACTAATTTGCAGAGGTTCCCACAACATAGGAACAAAAGGGCTGACGTTATGTGTTGATAGCAGATCGTGTGTGAAAACTAAAGTTTTATACGGGGCTGTACGAAGACTAACTGAGGTCTGGAAAATGAGGAATTTTAAATGCTGGACAGTCTCTATACTCAGATTCCGCTGAAGACAATGCAAATACTTATAAGAGCCTGATAATAAAAACAGATTAAAAAAACTTAATCATCAAGGTGAAGCATTTAGTAATGAGGTTTGTACAGCTTTTCGGAAAACACTGACTGGAAGTCCCAACCGGCTAGAGGTAGGCCAGTGTCAGGAGGCATCCCGGACATGGGCATTAGCTTCCAGCACTGATGGTGCAGCCAGTGTCGATGATAAGAATTAAAACACAACTGCAACCCCCAGTCCTGGACAGGCTCAGGAAGCGGCTATCTGGAAAGAGTGGGAGGGGTCCAGGAGGCCAGCCCCCAGGTGATACATACGTTTGCACAACAGTGACGGCGAGCCACTGGAAGTCTTTTCCAGCTGTACTGCGCTGTAATTGTGGTCGCTTGCTCAGGACAGCATGCTGCTTTCACAAGTTGTCTCCTTCCTGAGGGATTTGCTCCTAGAAAAAGCCACCACCGCCTTCTTCACTGTGCCTTCTTCTTCTTCTTTTTCTTTTTTTTCCTGGAGCTTGTCTCTTCTGCAGAGAAGAGCTTTTAACACCTCCCTGGATAGTCAGTAAAACCCCAAGCATTAAGAAGGCCAGAAAATACACGTCCACTTCATTTCACTGAAAAAGAAAGGTCATGATCCTATCCCTTCTTTGGGTCATCCACCCTGAGTCTGCACACCACATTTGCTCAGCAGCAGTCTGGCTACCCTTGCACATCCAGCAAACCCTTAGCACTCCTTCCTCTTATTCAGGATTCCAACTTTTTGAGCGACAAGAAGATCCCTGACACAGAGGGATCCTTGCTGAGGTATGAGAGCAGTGACACAGGATGCAAGAAGAGCACAAATGATGTTTCTTTATCCTCTGCCAAGCCCAGGGCACGCTTGGTGCTGCCATTCTCCTCCTGGGTGCAGCAGCAAACGCTTCTTCGTCAGTTCTATGATCCAACACTGCCGCCCTTAAAAATTAAGTCACCTCAAAAGTTACATAAGTATTTGAAAATACTCAAGAAAACTCTCCAAACACTGCTAGTTACACTTTGCTTGTCATAAATGGAACATCAATCTGAGCCCCAGGACAGGCCAGAGACAAGAACCTGTGATTTCCAGCCAGGCCTGAATTCTCCCCAAATTCCACAGAGTACCAAAACAGGACAATCTTGGCAGGAGCCAAGGGCAGCCTCCTCTACCCTGAAGCAGGCCATGCCTGGAGTCCTTGGCATGAACCGAGGGCAGCATCTCCTGCCTGGAAGCAGTCATGAAGCACACCGAAACACCACTTCCACGTGGGTGGGCCACTGTTGCTTTGCCTCCCACAGATCTGTCCCCCCTTTTCCCCTGGGTGATGGAGCTGCCAAAGATTCCTCAAAGCCCATCTCTTTTGAGCAGTGAGAAGCCCCGGGCTTCTCTTCCTGCATTTATTCTCCAGACCAAGAAGTTACAGGAAGAGACATAGGTGGGGTTTTGAACATAGGTTCAGTTTTACAAGTTTTGCAATAGAAGCTGGTAACATTCAGTCAAAACAAGTCAGATGACACTCTGTTAGGCAATTAAGTGATCCACTATAACAAAGCCTTGATTTACCCGAAATTCCTTTTCCCTCTAGCAGCTTTTTAGTAACGTTGCCTATCAATTAGTCACTTGTCTGTCTTAGAATCAGCAGCCTTGCTGTGTTATGATTCTTTTCCTGCAACAGAGACTCGATGCCCGGGGGTTAAAATTCCTGTCCTTCGCAAGGTCAATATTTGAAACTGCAAGGCTTTTGGTGACTAAAGTCACCTATTACCCAAGAGCAGTAATAGGAAATTAATGTAATACATTAAAAAAGGTAATTGCCTTCCTTAACCACGAAGATGGCATTTTATAAAATTAGCTGCTTCTCTTAAAAGGCAACCTTCATTATCCTTTACCTACTCTTTAAAGACTATACAAACAGGAATAAGTAAATTATGGATAAAATGTTCTATAACTGGGAGAACTCAACGGCCAGTTGCCCACAGCTTACCTGCTGGTGTCCTGTGACACATATTGAAGCCTCCGTTGTACTTTGAGGAAAAATGTTCCAAACATGCCCAAAGTTCTACCCAGCAGCCGCCCCGGGAACCTGCATGCACTTCTGTCCCACTGCGAGTGGCAACCACATCGGCGGTGCTGGACTCGGGTCAGCCCTGCTGGAATGGCAGTGAAAGAGAAACTCATGTTTCAGCACAGCTAAGACGTAAACGTGCAAGTGCAATTTTTAGTGAACAGTGTCGCGTATACATTTACAGGCGGCCAAGGGATAACTCTGTGACCAAAGGAAAACAAAACCTATTCTAGAAAAACAGCAGCTCTGCCTTTCAGGGATGAGACAACCCTGCAAGCTGCTGAGCTCTCTGCTGGTCACCGGTGATGTCATCCCGGTAGCACTGACCCTGTCACCGCCAGAGGTGCCTCACCCAGTCCCCTCCCATCTGTCCGCTGGACTGGAGGGGCGCCATTCTGTCCACACAGCTTCCTTGAGCACCTGCACCCTTGGGGCCTGCTTGTTGGGAGGAAAGCTGTCACCCGCGGCAGCTGGCTTAAACCTTAGCAGCAGGAGGAACAGCTGCCCGTGGCCAGGCCACTGCCCCAGATGAAACTGTTGCTGCCGGGCCTGGCCATCTCTTCCCAACGGAAATAAGTTGTTTGGGGTTCAGCAGACTCTAGAATGAAGCGGGCCCCTTGGGCACAGGGAGCAACAGCACATCCTAGTGGGCTAATTTCCCCAAAGCTTGAAACTAGGTGTCTTGTCTCACTCCAAGGATGGCTGTGGCACTACAGCATCGCTGGACGCTGGGTGGCAGTAGAGGGCCTCACAGAAACCAGGCACAGACAATCTGGCCTCCAGCAAAGGAATGATGCTAATGCGCTCCTCTGGGTAGAATTTGCACAATAACCCACATGGAAGTCGCAGCAGGACAGGGATGAAAACTATGGGGCAAGAGGTCAAGTCTGCACAATCCCAACCAACCCCACCGATGCCCATGTCCAGTAACGGCACACACTGGATGGCTCCCCACAGGCAAAGGAACAGGTGAGACACACCCCTTCTCTGTACCTGGTGACGGATTCAGGGAAGTCAGGCTCCAGGCCCTCTCTCACTCCCACCGTGTCCTGAATCCTCACCATCAGCTACAGCTGCAAGGACTGTTTCTCTTCTGTGAACCTGCAAGCTAAGGGTCTGAAGCGACACAGTGGAGAAAGCATGCGAGGAAATTCTGCTCCACTTTTCCACCTCAGTGAGGCACGTGCACAATGTAGTTTCCCATCTCAACTGTTGCTTCGCTGTCAAGATTTCTTTTGGTGTGAGAGACCAAGGTGTCAGTAGCAAAAGAAAATGTTTTGCTTTTGCTCCCCTCAGTATGCTTCAACATTTCCAAGTGAATTTCACGTCACAAGGGGACATGGGGATTGCCCTCAACTGGAATGTGGGTCACCTCCCAGCTGTGTGGTGATGTGTCTGGGGCCAAGGCCAGAGCTGCTGCTTTTCCAGATTTTCCAAGCCAGAAACAAGCACTGTTCACTTTAATAAGGTTAAGTTTAAACCGACATCCTTTTTTGGTGCCTAAAGTGTTGACTACATACCCCAGCAAGACAGAAGCGTGTGAAAGCCGTCCATTCACACTCCCCTTCTCCCAGACGGCCACATGCGCATATCCCCAGAGCTGAAGGCACTGTGCAAAGCACGGTGCAGTATATGCGGCCAGTAACCGTGTGTTCTTCTCACTGAACACTTCCAGGGTTGCATCAAGTAAAAGTTGCCTCAACTTTCACTGAAGTAGATAAAAGCTGCAAAAACCCTTACTGATTTCCTAAGTTTACTTCTCTAAGTCCCAAAAGCTAAGACTATAACTACGTTAGCGTTCATGTATGACAAACAAATATTAAATAGTTTACACCTTTATACCAATTTATCTGTAGCTCGTGCAGGTCCAATTGGACCTGGCAGACATCTACAGAACATTTCATGCAACAACTAGAGAATACACATTTTTTCTCATCGGCACATGGAACATTCTCCAGGATAGACCACATGTTAGGTCACAAAACAGGTTTCAGCAAATTTTTCAAAGCTGACATCATTCCTAGTATCTTTTCTGACCACAATTGACTAGCACTGGAAATCAATTACAAGCGAATTTCTGGAAACTACTCCAGTGCATGAAAACTGAACAACAGGCTCCCGAATGACCTATGGGTCCAAGAAGCAATTAAAAAGGAAATCAAAAACGTTCTTGAAACTAATGAAAAAAGATGCATCCTACCAAAACCTGTGGGATACTGTAAAAGCAACAGCGACGAGGCAATATATTGCAATACATGCTCACATCAAAAGGATGGAGAAACTTCACGTAAATGACCGAACCGTACACCTCAAAGAACCACCACCACCACAACAATGCAATCATAAAAGTACTAGAGAGAAAGAAATAATTAACATCAGGGCAGAGTTCAATGAAATGGAGACCCCCAAAACGATACAAAGGATCAGCGAAACACAAAGTTGTTTTTTGAGAAGATAAATAAAATAGACAAACCATTAGCTTTGCCCACTCTCACCACACTCATTCAACATAGTATTGAAAGCCCTAACCAGAGCAATCAAGCAAGACAAAGAAATAAAGGGCATTCAGATTGGGAAGGACAAAGTCAAGTTGTCCCTGTTTGCAGATGACGCGATCTTATAGATAGAAAACCTAAAGGCTACCAGAACGCCCTTACGGCTGACTAACAATTTTAATAATTTTGCGGGGTACAAAATCAACACCCACAGATCAGGAGCATTTTTATACTCCGGCAATGAACTGGCAGAAAAAGAAATCAAGAAAGCAAGCCCATTTACAATAGTCACCCCCAAGATAAAATACCTAGGAACCAATTGAACCAAGGAGGTTAATGCAGATCTCTACAATGAGAACTACCAAACACCAGTGAGAGAAATTAAAGAGCACCCAAAAATAGTGGAATGACATACCAGGCTCTGGTACGGGAAGAATTAACATCGTGAAAATGTCCTTTCTACCCATAGCAGTCTACAAATTCAACGCAATCTCCGTCAAAATAGCAACAACTTTCTTCACAGAAATAGAAAAAGCAGTGCTAACATTCATATGGAATACGAAAAGATCCTGAATAGCCAAAGCAATTTTGAGCTTAAAAGCACCCCAAAAACAGAAAGGCTGGAGGCATAACACCACCCAATTTCAAATTCTATGACAAGGCTCAAAACAGCATGGTGATGGCATAGAAACAGACACTCAGATCAATGGAACAGGATAGAAAACCCAGGAATAATCAATTTGCCTACTTACAGCCAAGCGATTTTTGACAAAGCAAACCAGAACATACGCTGTGGAAAAGACAGCCTCTTCAGGAAATAAACGGTGCCCGCAAAATTGGACAATCCACATGCAGAAGAATGAAACTGGACCAGCATCTCACCATATGCCAAAATCGACTCGAAATGGATTAAAGACCAGAATATAAGACCCCAAACCATTACATGACTGAAGGAAAACAGAGGGGAAACACTCCAGGAAGTAGGTGGGGGCAAAGGCTTTATGAATAAGACCCGAAACCCACAAGCAACAATATAAAAACTAAACAAATGAGCTAATGTCAAACTAAGAAGCTTCCACACAGCAAAGGAAACAATCAACAGAGCAGAAAGGCACCCTAAAAAAAGGGAGAAAATATGTGTAAACTATACGTCTGCCAAGGGCTTAATATCCAGAACATACCAAGAACTCAAACAGCTGTACAGTATGAAAACAAGTAATCCGATTTAAAACTGGGCAAACGAGATGAATAGACATTTTTCAAAGACATACAAATGGCCAACGGTACACGAAAAAATGCTCAGCATCACTAGTCATCAGAGAAATGCAAATCAAAACCACATTGAGATATCATGTCAACCCAGATAGACTGGCCATTGTTAAAAAGACCATTAATAAGAAATGCTACTGAGGATATGAGGAAAGGAGAACTCTTCTCCAATGTTGGTGGGACTGTAAATTAGCACAGCCACTATGGAAAACAGTAAAGAAGTTTCCTCCAATACAGATAGTACTACCATATGATCCAGCAGTTCCACTACTGGGTATATATCCAAAGAAATGGAAGTCATATGGAAGGGACACCTGCACTCCCATGTTCACTGCAGCTTTACTTACAATAGCCAAAATATAGAACCAACCTCAGTGCCCTTCGACAGATGACTGGATAAAAAAAATGTGATACACGTACACCATGGAATAATACTCAGTGATAAAGGAAAAGAATGAAATTCTGCCATCGGTAACAACCTGGATGAGTCTGGAGAAAATTATGTTGTGTGAAATAAGCCAGACAAGGGAAGATAAATATCACATGTTCTCACTTATAACTAGGTAGAAAGGAAGGAAGGAAGGAAGGAAGGAAGGAAGGAAGGAAGGAAGGAAGGAAGGAAGGAAGGAAGGAAGCAAAGGACTACAACAGTTCCTTGAACTTTCAGAAGGACAGAAGAAACCAATGGTTACTAGAGATGAGGGGATGGACGGAGGGAGGGAGTTGGGGGCGTGATGGGTCAGGCAAAGGGCATAAAGAAAAATCATGATTTGTAATAATGAATATGCTAATAAAAATAATTTAAAAAGTAAGACACTTTAAAACACAAAAAGAATGCCATTATTGACATTCCAGAAAATTCCAGCTATGTGGATAACATTAAAAACCAGCTGTCAAGCTAAATCCTTTATCAGTACAAATTTTGATATTTCTTCAAATTGGGAGGAGAATGTTGGTTTCGATGTACAATGTCTGGTCACTCCCAGCCTCATCTATTTGTCACTGACGACCCTGGGACAGACGGAAAAAAAAAAAAAACGGTTTCTGCAACTTTTAAAATACAGACACGCCCTCCACCACCAACTTTCAATGTCTACAAAACGTCCTTGGGTTCTAGTATTCTTGCACATGTTTGTTCTCTTACAGGAAATTTGCTCCTTAGGATTTCACTGCAATGTGCTTCTGGATCCCATGCCATGATTTATCTCTGAGGACCCCTGTTCCCCTGGATCCATTTCACCCCGTGCCTGGCCACCTGTGTGGCACACACACATAGGAGCAGGAGGACAAGGCTTTGAGATAGGGAACCCGCACAAGCAATTATCTGGGTTTAGGTCTGCAGGTTATTAAGGTTTTCCGTTTCAACTTCCACAGCTAGAACGAAAGTGTAGAAATCTGTTTTCTAGTTAAAATCTGTTCACATCCCAAGTGTTTTTTAAGTTACTTAACAAGCCTTTGATAGTCCGAAATACCGGGAAGTGTGCCTGTAACTAGAAACACCAGAAACTTCCATTTCAAAATTGTCATAAACCAGGGATACTTTAGAAAAACCTTTTCAGCCCACTTCGTGCCTTGAGTAATGGTGGGTAAACAGTGGAAACCAAGAGAGGCAACATGGAAGCAAACGGATATAAAAGCACAAGGGAGACATCATGCTCTTGGGGAGAACTAAAATGCAAATTGTGTCTGTAAACGAAAGAAATTATACAGAAATCCCAGAAAAACAATTGACTGAAAATCAGACGAACGATCCCATGTTCATCTCATCACCTTGAGAACACGAAGGATACTTTTGTACAGGCAGCACACCTCCTTAAAGCAGCAGCAGAGTGCTTCGTGCACAGCAAGGCCTAGTTCACTGAGCAGCTGGACCTGTGCCCACACCCAGAGGGCAGCACCAGCCACGTGGGTGCAGAGGAGGTTGTCCCGGTGAACTCCACAAGCGGCAGCAACGCTAGGCTCTACGCCACAGGACTTCTGACAACGGACACAGTCGCACAGACTGCAAGTGGACCCCACATCAGCCTCAAGACCTCCCCCACCCGAAAACATCTCCACAGCCAGCCAGGGAGGCAAAGGAAGGGTCTTCATGGCGTGCAGAGTTACAATGAATCTGTGTTCACGCTGCCCCCTCCCACTGTACCCGTCGAGACCCAGACGATGTGCCCTGCTACTACAAAGTCGAAGAGATGTTTGATGGGGGCAGAGCGGAAGAGGCACATTGAATTTGGATCATTTTACCCATGACCCTTCTCTCCTCCCAACCCTCTTTGCGAAAGATGACATTTCTGGGGAAACAGAAGGTGATCAGAAGCAAGTAGCTCAAATGTATGTCCCTTGTAAATTTCGGATATCCATCAATTTCAATTTTGAGATATAGAGAAGTGCTGGGAAGGTTAATTGGCCCTATCAGTGTCAGTGAAGAGCTGATGGAAGAAGTGCGAAAGGCCAAAGGAGAAAACCCATGAGTAGAGAAATTAGCCTTCGGCTAATCTTATCTTCTCTGCTTCCATATATCCCTGTCCGTCCTCAAAAGTTGAGTGAGGTAGGAGATGATAAGATTGAGATTAGGGCAAATTATTTCCCCATCTTTTCCTTTCTCCAGTGCACAGTCTCCTCAACCCGCACACTTGGAGTCTCAGGGTCAGCTCTCCAATACTGGTCGACACAGAGGAAAACCAACTGAACCAAAACGAATCCACCGAATTATCTCTGCTGTGCTTATTTATACCTTCCCGGGTTTTCTTTCCTTTACTGTTAAGTGCCTATAATCAACTTCCATCATTTTAGCAGAGTACTAAAGAGTGACTGCTCCCAACCCCTTCAGATAGGTGATGCTTATGTTTACATCTGCTTATCAGCTCTGTCAAAGTGCTGTTTCGTGGAGGTGCTGTAATTTGATGAACACATGAGACATGCTATTTGCTAGCAAGAAATTCTCAGCTCAAACAAGCTAAGGTGTATGGAGATTCAGTATAACACAGTAATTGGTTAACTCAGTTTACTTGGGACTCCATTTCTTAGGTCTTGGGCTGTTTACATAACCAAAAGGAGTGTGTGTGTGTGCGTGTGTGTGTGTGTGTGTGTGTGTGTGTACCACACTTGACCTAGCGTGTGAGTGTGTGTGTGTGTGTGTACCACACTTGACCTAGCACCTACCTGCACAAGTACCCCCCTGCCAAGTGATGTGTTTAAAGGCCAACAAAAAGGAAAACACAGAACACATTTATAATCCTGAAAATCTAGGGCTACTTAACCTTTCTGCTGCTTAATTTTAAAGGCAAAAAATGTACTATGAGCAGCATAAATAAGAACTGATTTGAGCATAGTTTTATAATAGATAAAATGTACCTGATGGGTCTAATTCAAATTTCTAAAATCTAACTGTGCCGCATTAGTCTGAGATACAAGATCTAAAGCTGCATGATCTAATCTGAGAATTTACGGACCTGTTTGAAATACCTTCATTTGATTAATTTGAAATGGAGGCCAGGGTATGACCTCTAACAGTCTGATCTTTAATAACCGCTCAAGAGATGAGGCAGGAAGTCAGTCGCGCTTAGAATTCTATGCACTTTCCTCTAGTGAGCACACCCTGCGGTTCTACGCGTGCAAGCACACCCCTCGCTCACTGCGGGATCTACAGAGCAGCTGTACATGCCCTTCAAAACTCAAATGCGTGTTATGTGGGTGTGCGGTATAGGGGTAGGACATGAAAAAACTCCCACCTGTCCAGTCCGAGAGAAATTTAACTCCTGAGAAGCACACCTTAGTTGAACATCAGATGCAACACTAATTTGCAGAGGTTCCCACAACATAGGAACAAAAGGGCTGACGTTATGTGTTGATAGCAGATCGTGTGTGAAAACTAAAGTTTTATACGGGGCTGTACGAAGACTAACTGAGGTCTGGAAAATGAGGAATTTTAAATGCTGGACAGTCTCTATACTCAGATTCCGCTGAAGACAATGCAAATACTTATAAGAGCCTGATAATAAAAACAGATTAAAAAAACTTAATCATCAAGGTGAAGCATTTAGTAATGAGGTTTGTACAGCTTTTCGGAAAACACTGACTGGAAGTCCCAACCGGCTAGAGGTAGGCCAGTGTCAGGAGGCATCCCGGACATGGGCATTAGCTTCCAGCACTGATGGTGCAGCCAGTGTCGATGATAAGAATTAAAACACAACTGCAACCCCCAGTCCTGGACAGGCTCAGGAAGCGGCTATCTGGAAAGAGTGGGAGGGGTCCAGGAGGCCAGCCCCCAGGTGATACATACGTTTGCACAACAGTGACGGCGAGCCACTGGAAGTCTTTTCCAGCTGTACTGCGCTGTAATTGTGGTCGCTTGCTCAGGACAGCATGCTGCTTTCACAAGTTGTCTCCTTCCTGAGGGATTTGCTCCTAGAAAAAGCCACCACCGCCTTCTTCACTGTGCCTTCTTCTTCTTCTTTTTCTTTTTTTTCCTGGAGCTTGTCTCTTCTGCAGAGAAGAGCTTTTAACACCTCCCTGGATAGTCAGTAAAACCCCAAGCATTAAGAAGGCCAGAAAATACACGTCCACTTCATTTCACTGAAAAAGAAAGGTCATGATCCTATCCCTTCTTTGGGTCATCCACCCTGAGTCTGCACACCACATTTGCTCAGCAGCAGTCTGGCTACCCTTGCACATCCAGCAAACCCTTAGCACTCCTTCCTCTTATTCAGGATTCCAACTTTTTGAGCGACAAGAAGATCCCTGACACAGAGGGATCCTTGCTGAGGTATGAGAGCAGTGACACAGGATGCAAGAAGAGCACAAATGATGTTTCTTTATCCTCTGCCAAGCCCAGGGCACGCTTGGTGCTGCCATTCTCCTCCTGGGTGCAGCAGCAAACGCTTCTTCGTCAGTTCTATGATCCAACACTGCCGCCCTTAAAAATTAAGTCACCTCAAAAGTTACATAAGTATTTGAAAATACTCAAGAAAACTCTCCAAACACTGCTAGTTACACTTTGCTTGTCATAAATGGAACATCAATCTGAGCCCCAGGACAGGCCAGAGACAAGAACCTGTGATTTCCAGCCAGGCCTGAATTCTCCCCAAATTCCACAGAGTACCAAAACAGGACAATCTTGGCAGGAGCCAAGGGCAGCCTCCTCTACCCTGAAGCAGGCCATGCCTGGAGTCCTTGGCATGAACCGAGGGCAGCATCTCCTGCCTGGAAGCAGTCATGAAGCACACCGAAACACCACTTCCACGTGGGTGGGCCACTGTTGCTTTGCCTCCCACAGATCTGTCCCCCCTTTTCCCCTGGGTGATGGAGCTGCCAAAGATTCCTCAAAGCCCATCTCTTTTGAGCAGTGAGAAGCCCCGGGCTTCTCTTCCTGCATTTATTCTCCAGACCAAGAAGTTACAGGAAGAGACATAGGTGGGGTTTTGAACATAGGTTCAGTTTTACAAGTTTTGCAATAGAAGCTGGTAACATTCAGTCAAAACAAGTCAGATGACACTCTGTTAGGCAATTAAGTGATCCACTATAACAAAGCCTTGATTTACCCGAAATTCCTTTTCCCTCTAGCAGCTTTTTAGTAACGTTGCCTATCAATTAGTCACTTGTCTGTCTTAGAATCAGCAGCCTTGCTGTGTTATGATTCTTTTCCTGCAACAGAGACTCGATGCCCGGGGGTTAAAATTCCTGTCCTTTGCAAGGTCAATATTTGAAACTGCAAGGCTTTTGGTGACTAAAGTCACCTATTACCCAAGAGCAGTAATAGGAAATTAATGTAATACATTAAAAAAGGTAATTGCCTTCCTT
Source organism: Cynocephalus volans (assembly GCF_027409185.1). Taxonomy (NCBI): domain Eukaryota; kingdom Metazoa; phylum Chordata; class Mammalia; order Dermoptera; family Cynocephalidae; genus Cynocephalus; species Cynocephalus volans. The sequence continues at coordinate 927,889 of NW_026902375.1, forward strand.
AACCACGAAGATGGCATTTTATAAAATTAGCTGCTTCTCTTAAAAGGCAACCTTCATTATCCTTTACCTACTCTTTAAAGACTATACAAACAGGAATAAGTAAATTATGGATAAAATGTTCTATAACTGGGAGAACTCAACGGCCAGTTGCCCACAGCTTACCTGCTGGTGTCCTGTGACACATATTGAAGCCTCCGTTGTACTTTGAGGAAAAATGTTCCAAACATGCCCAAAGTTCTACCCAGCAGCCGCCCCGGGAACCTGCATGCACTTCTGTCCCACTGCGAGTGGCAACCACATCGGCGGTGCTGGACTCGGGTCAGCCCTGCTGGAATGGCAGTGAAAGAGAAACTCATGTTTCAGCACAGCTAAGACGTAAACGTGCAAGTGCAATTTTTAGTGAACAGTGTCGCGTATACATTTACAGGCGGCCAAGGGATAACTCTGTGACCAAAGGAAAACAAAACCTATTCTAGAAAAACAGCAGCTCTGCCTTTCAGGGATGAGACAACCCTGCAAGCTGCTGAGCTCTCTGCTGGTCACCGGTGATGTCATCCCGGTAGCACTGACCCTGTCACCGCCAGAGGTGCCTCACCCAGTCCCCTCCCATCTGTCCGCTGGACTGGAGGGGCGCCATTCTGTCCACACAGCTTCCTTGAGCACCTGCACCCTTGGGGCCTGCTTGTTGGGAGGAAAGCTGTCACCCGCGGCAGCTGGCTTAAACCTTAGCAGCAGGAGGAACAGCTGCCCGTGGCCAGGCCACTGCCCCAGATGAAACTGTTGCTGCCGGGCCTGGCCATCTCTTCCCAACGGAAATAAGTTGTTTGGGGTTCAGCAGACTCTAGAATGAAGCGGGCCCCTTGGGCACAGGGAGCAACAGCACATCCTAGTGGGCTAATTTCCCCAAAGCTTGAAACTAGGTGTCTTGTCTCACTCCAAGGATGGCTGTGGCACTACAGCATCGCTGGACGCTGGGTGGCAGTAGAGGGCCTCACAGAAACCAGGCACAGACAATCTGGCCTCCAGCAAAGGAATGATGCTAATGCGCTCCTCTGGGTAGAATTTGCACAATAACCCACATGGAAGTCGCAGCAGGACAGGGATGAAAACTATGGGGCAAGAGGTCAAGTCTGCACAATCCCAACCAACCCCACCGATGCCCATGTCCAGTAACGGCACACACTGGATGGCTCCCCACAGGCAAAGGAACAGGTGAGACACACCCCTTCTCTGTACCTGGTGACGGATTCAGGGAAGTCAGGCTCCAGGCCCTCTCTCACTCCCACCGTGTCCTGAATCCTCACCATCAGCTACAGCTGCAAGGACTGTTTCTCTTCTGTGAACCTGCAAGCTAAGGGTCTGAAGCGACACAGTGGAGAAAGCATGCGAGGAAATTCTGCTCCACTTTTCCACCTCAGTGAGGCACGTGCACAATGTAGTTTCCCATCTCAACTGTTGCTTCGCTGTCAAGATTTCTTTTGGTGTGAGAGACCAAGGTGTCAGTAGCAAAAGAAAATGTTTTGCTTTTGCTCCCCTCAGTATGCTTCAACATTTCCAAGTGAATTTCACGTCACAAGGGGACATGGGGATTGCCCTCAACTGGAATGTGGGTCACCTCCCAGCTGTGTGGTGATGTGTCTGGGGCCAAGGCCAGAGCTGCTGCTTTTCCAGATTTTCCAAGCCAGAAACAAGCACTGTTCACTTTAATAAGGTTAAGTTTAAACCGACATCCTTTTTTGGTGCCTAAAGTGTTGACTACATACCCCAGCAAGACAGAAGCGTGTGAAAGCCGTCCATTCACACTCCCCTTCTCCCAGACGGCCACATGCGCATATCCCCAGAGCTGAAGGCACTGTGCAAAGCACGGTGCAGTATATGCGGCCAGTAACCGTGTGTTCTTCTCACTGAACACTTCCAGGGTTGCATCAAGTAAAAGTTGCCTCAACTTTCACTGAAGTAGATAAAAGCTGCAAAAACCCTTACTGATTTCCTAAGTTTACTTCTCTAAGTCCCAAAAGCTAAGACTATAACTACGTTAGCGTTCATGTATGACAAACAAATATTAAATAGTTTACACCTTTATACCAATTTATCTGTAGCTCGTGCAGGTCCAATTGGACCTGGCAGACATCTACAGAACATTTCATGCAACAACTAGAGAATACACATTTTTTCTCATCGGCACATGGAACATTCTCCAGGATAGACCACATGTTAGGTCACAAAACAGGTTTCAGCAAATTTTTCAAAGCTGACATCATTCCTAGTATCTTTTCTGACCACAATTGACTAGCACTGGAAATCAATTACAAGCGAATTTCTGGAAACTACTCCAGTGCATGAAAACTGAACAACAGGCTCCCGAATGACCTATGGGTCCAAGAAGAAATTAAAAAGGAAATCAAAAACGTTCTTGAAACTAATGAAAAAAGATGCATCCTACCAAAACCTGTGGGATACTGTAAAAGCAACAGCGACGAGGCAATATATTGCAATACATGCTCACATCAAAAGGATGGAGAAACTTCACGTAAATGACCGAACTGTACACCTCAAAGAACCACCACCACCACAACAATGCAATCATAAAAGTACTAGAGAGAAAGAAATAATTAACATCAGGGCAGAGTTCAATGAAATGGAGACCCCCAAAACGATACAAAGGATCAGCGAAACACAAAGTTGTTTTTTGAGAAGATAAATAAAATAGACAAACCATTAGCTTTGCCCACTCTCACCACACTCATTCAACATAGTATTGAAAGCCCTAACCAGAGCAATCAAGCAAGACAAAGAAATAAAGGGCATTCAGATTGGGAAGGACAAAGTCAAGTTGTCCCTGTTTGCAGATGACGCGATCTTATAGATAGAAAACCTAAAGGCTACCAGAACGCCCTTACGGCTAACAATTTTAATAATTTTGCGGGGTACAAAATCAACACCCACAGATCAGGAGCATTTTTATACTCCGAAAATGAACTGGCAGAAAAAGAAATCAAGAAAGCAAGCCCATTTACAATAGTCACCCCCAAGATAAAATACCTAGGAACCAATTGAACCAAGGAGGTTAATGCAGATCTCTACAATGAGAACTACCAAACACCAGTGAGAGAAATTAAAGAGCACCCAAAAATAGTGGAATGACATACCAGGCTCTGGTACGGGAAGAATTAACATCGTGAAAATGTCCTTTCTACCCATAGCAGTCTACAAATTCAACGCAATCTCCGTCAAAATAGCAACAACTTTCTTCACAGAAATAGAAAAAGCAGTGCTAACATTCATATGGAATACGAAAAGATCCTGAATAGCCAAAGCAATTTTGAGCTTAAAAGCACCCCAAAAACAGAAAGGCTGGAGGCATAACACCACCCAATTTCAAATTCTATGACAAGGCTCAAAACAGCATGGTGATGGCATAGAAACAGACACTCAGATCAATGGAACAGGATAGAAAACCCAGGAATAATCAATTTGCCTACTTACAGCCAACCGATTTTTGACAAAGCAAACCAGAACATACGCTGTGGAAAAGACAGCCTCTTCAGGAAATAAACGGTGCCCGCAAAATTGGACAATCCACATGCAGAAGAATGAAACTGGACCAGCATCTCACCATATGCCAAAATCGACTCGAAATGGATTAAAGACCAGAATATAAGACCCCAAACCATTACATGACTGAAGGAAAACAGAGGGGAAACACTCCAGGAAGTAGGTGGGGGCAAAGGCTTTATGAATAAGACCCGAAACCCACAAGCAACAATATAAAAACTAAACAAATGAGCTAATGTCAAACTAAGAAGCTTCCACACAGCAAAGGAAACAATCAACAGAGCAGAAAGGCACCCTAAAAAAAGGGAGAAAATATGTGTAAACTATACGTCTGCCAAGGGCTTAATATCCAGAACATACCAAGAACTCAAACAGCTGTACAGTATGAAAACAAGTAATCCGATTTAAAACTGGGCAAACGAGATGAATAGACATTTTTCAAAGACATACAAATGGCCAACGGTACACGAAAAAATGCTCAGCATCACTAGTCATCAGAGAAATGCAAATCAAAACCACATTGAGATATCATGTCAACCCAGATAGACTGGCCATTGTTAAAAAGACCATTAATAAGAAATGCTACTGAGGATATGAGGAAAGGAGAACTCTTCTCCAATGTTGGTGGGACTGTAAATTAGCACAGTCACTATGGAAAACAGTAAAGAAGTTTCCTCCAATACAGATAGTACTACCATATGATCCAGCAGTTCCACTACTGGGTATATATCCAAAGAAATGGAAGTCATATGGAAGGGACACCTGCACTCCCATGTTCACTGCAGCTTTACTTACAATAGCCAAAATATAGAACCAACCTCAGTGCCCTTCGACAGATGACTGGATAAAAAAAATGTGATACACGTACACCATGGAATAATACTCAGTGATAAAGGAAAAGAATGAAATTCTGCCATCGGTAACAACCTGGATGAGTCTGGAGAAAATTATGTTGTGTGAAATAAGCCAGACAAGGGAAGATAAATATCACATGCTCTCACTTATAACTAGGTAGAAAGGAAGGAAGGAAGGAAGGAAGGAAGGAAGGAAGGAAGGAAGGAAGGAAGGAAGGAAGGAAGGAAGGAAGGAAGGAAGGAAGGAAGCAAAGGACTACAACAGTTCCTTGAACTTTCAGAAGGACAGAAGAAACCAATGGTTACTAGAGATGAGGGGATGGACGGAGGGAGGGAGTTGGGGGCGTGATGGGTCAGGCAAAGGGCATAAAGAAAAATCATGATTTGTAATAATGAATATGCTAATAAAAATAATTTAAAAAGTAAGACACTTTAAAACACAAAAAGAATGCCATTATTGACATTCCAGAAAATTCCAGCTATGTGGATAACATTAAAAACCAGCTGTCAAGCTAAATCCTTTATCAGTACAAATTTTGATATTTCTTCAAATTGGGAGGAGAATGTTGGTTTCGATGTACAATGTCTGGTCACTCCCAGCCTCATCTATTTGTCACTGACGACCCTGGGACAGACGGAAAAAAAAAAAAAAACGGTTTCTGCAACTTTTAAAATACAGACACGCCCTCCACCACCAACTTTCAATGTCTACAAAACGTCCTTGGGTTCTAGTATTCTTGCACATGTTTGTTCTCTTACAGGAAATTTGCTCCTTAGGATTTCACTGCAATGTGCTTCTGGATCCCATGCCATGATTTATCTCTGAGGACCCCTGTTCCCCTGGATCCATTTCACCCCGTGCCTGGCCACCTGTGTGGCACACACACATAGGAGCAGGAGGACAAGGCTTTGAGACGGGGAACCCGCACAAGCAATTATCTGGGTTTAGGTCTGCAGGTTATTAAGGTTTTCCGTTTCAACTTCCACAGCTAGAACGAAAGTGTAGAAATCCGTTTTCTAGTTAAAATCTGTTCACATCCCAAGTGTTTTTTAAGTTACTTAACAAGCCTTTGATAGTCCGAAATACCGGGAAGTGTGCCTGTAACTAGAAACACCAGAAACTTCCATTTCAAAATTGTCATAAACCAGGGATACTTTAGAAAAACCTTTTCAGCCCACTTCGTGCCTTGAGTAATGGTGGGTAAACAGTGGAAACCAAGAGAGGCAACATGGAAGCAAACGGATATAAAAGCACAAGGGAGACATCATGCTCTTGGGGAGAACTAAAATGCAAATTGTGTCTGTAAACGAAAGAAATTATACAGAAATCCCAGAAAAACAATTGACTGAAAATCAGACGAACGATCCCATGTTCATCTCATCACCTTGAGAACACGAAGGATACTTTTGTACAGGCAGCACACCTCCTTAAAGCAGCAGCAGAGTGCTTCGTGCACAGCAAGGCCTAGTTCACTGAGCAGCTGGACTTGTGCCCACACCCAGAGGGCAGCACCAGCCACGTGGGTGCAGAGGAGGTTGTCCCGGTGAACTCCACAAGCGGCAGCAACGCTAGGCTCTACGCCACAGGACTTCTGACAACGGACACAGTCGCACAGACTGCAAGTGGACCCCACATCAGCCTCAAGACCTCCCCCACCCGAAAACATCTCCACAGCCAGCCAGGGAGGCAAAGGAAGGGTCTTCATGGCGTGCAGAGTTACAATGAATCTGTGTTCACGCTGCCCCCTCCCACTGTACCCGTCGAGACCCAGACGATGTGCCCTGCTACTACAAAGTCGAAGAGATGTTTGATGGGGGCAGAGCGGAAGAGGCACATTGAATTTGGATCATTTTACCCATGACCCTTCTCTCCTCCCAACCCTCTTTGCGAAAGATGACATTTCTGGGGAAACAGAAGGTGATCAGAAGCAAGTAGCTCAAATGTATGTCCCTTGTAAATTTCGGATATCCATCAATTTCAATTTTGAGATATAGAGAAGTGCTGGGAAGGTTAATTGGCCGTATCAGTGTCAGTGAAGAGCTGATGGAAGAAGTGCGAAAGGCCAAAGGAGAAAACCCATGAGTAGAGAAATTAGCCTTCGGCTAATCTTATCTTCTCTGCTTCCATATATCCCTGTCCGTCCTCAAAAGTTGAGTGAGGTAGGAGATGATAAGATTGAGATTAGGGCAAATTATTTCCCCATCTTTTCCTTTCTCCAGTGCACAGTCTCCTCAACCCGCACACTTGGAGTCTCAGGGTCAGCTCTCCAATACTGGTCGACACAGAGGAAAACCAACTGAACCAAAACGAATCCACCGAATTATCTCTGCTGTGCTTATTTATACCTTCCCGGGTTTTCTTTCCTTTACTGTTAAGTGCCTATAATCAACTTCCATCATTTTAGCAGAGTACTAAAGAGTGACTGCTCCCAACCCCTTCAGATAGGTGATGCTTATGTTTACATCTGCTTATCAGCTCTGTCAAAGTGCTGTTTCGTGGAGGTGCTGTAATTTGATGAACACATGAGACATGCTATTTGCTAGCAAGAAATTCTCAGCTCAAACAAGCTAAGGTGTATGGAGATTCAGTATAACACAGTAATTGGTTAACTCAGTTTACTTGGGACTCCATTTCTTAGGTCTTGGGCTGTTTACATAACCAAAAGGAGTGTGTGTGTGTGTGTGTGTGTGTGTGTGTGTGTGTGTGTGTGTGTGTGTACCACACTTGACCTAGCGTGTGTGTGTGTGTGTGTGTGTGTGTGTGTGTACCACACTTGACCTAGCACCTACCTGCACAAGTACCCCCCTGCCAAGTGATGTGTTTAAAGGCCAACAAAAAGGAAAACACAGAACACATTTATAATCCTGAAAATCTAGGGCTACTTAACCTTTCTGCTGCTTAATTTTAAAGGCAAAAAATGTACTATGAGCAGCATAAATAAGAACTGATTTGAGCATAGTTTTATAATAGATAAAATGTACCTGATGGGTCTAATTCAAATTTCTAAAATCTAACTGTGCCGCATTAGTCTGAGATACAAGATCTAAAGCTGCATGATCTAATCTGAGAATTTACGGACCTGTTTGAAATACCTTCATTTGATTAATTTGAAATGGAGGCCAGGGTATGACCTCTAACAGTCTGATCTTTAATAACCGCTCAAGAGATGAGGCAGGAAGTCAGTCGCGCTTAGAATTCTATGCACTTTCCTCTAGTGAGCACACCCTGCGGTTCCACGCGTGCAAGCACACCCCTCGCTCACTGCGGGATCTACAGAGCAGCTGTACATGCCCTTCAAAACTCAAATGCGTGTTATGTGGGTGTGCGGTATAGGGGTAGGACATGAAAAAACTCCCACCTGTCCAGTCCGAGAGAAATTTAACTCCTGAGAAGCACACCTTAGTTGAACATCAGATGCAACACTAATTTGCAGAGGTTCCCACAACATAGGAACAAAAGGGCTGACGTTATGTGTTGATAGCAGATCGTGTGTGAAAACTAAAGTTTTATACGGGGCTGTACGAAGACTAACTGAGGTCTGGAAAATGAGGAATTTTAAATGCTGGACAGTCTCTATACTCAGATTCCGCTGAAGACAATGCAAATACTTATAAGAGCCTGATAATAAAAACAGATTAAAAAAACTTAATCATCAAGGTGAAGCATTTAGTAATGAGGTTTGTACAGCTTTTCGGAAAACACTGACTGGAAGTCCCAACCGGCTAGAGGTAGGCCAGTGTCAGGAGGCATCCCGGACATGGGCATTAGCTTCCAGCACTGATGGTGCAGCCAGTGTCGATGATAAGAATTAAAACACAACTGCAACCCCCAGTCCTGGACAGGCTCAGGAAGCGGCTATCTGGAAAGAGTGGGAGGGGTCCAGGAGGCCAGCCCCCAGGTGATACATACGTTTGCACAACAGTGACGGCGAGCCACTGGAAGTCTTTTCCAGCTGTACTGCGCTGTAATTGTGGTCGCTTGCTCAGGACAGCATGCTGCTTTCACAAGTTGTCTCCTTCCTGAGGGATTTGCTCCTAGAAAAAGCCACCACCGCCTTCTTCACTGTGCCTTCTTCTTCTTCTTTTTCTTTTTTTTCCTGGAGCTTGTCTCTTCTGCAGAGAAGAGCTTTTAACACCTCCCTGGATAGTCAGTAAAACCCCAAGCATTAAGAAGGCCAGAAAATACACGTCCACTTCATTTCACTGAAAAAGAAAGGTCATGATCCTATCCCTTCTTTGGGTCATCCACCCTGAGTCTGCACACCACATTTGCTCAGCAGCAGTCTGGCTACCCTTGCACATCCAGCAAACCCTTAGCACTCCTTCCTCTTATTCAGGATTCCAACTTTTTGAGCGACAAGAAGATCCCTGACACAGAGGGATCCTTGCTGAGGTATGAGAGCAGTGACACAGGATGCAAGAAGAGCACAAATGATGTTTCTTTATCCTCTGCCAAGCCCAGGGCACGCTTGGTGCTGCCATTCTCCTCCTGGGTGCAGCAGCAAACGCTTCTTCGTCAGTTCTATGATCCAACACTGCCGCCCTTAAAAATTAAGTCACCTCAAAAGTTACATAAGTATTTGAAAATACTCAAGAAAACTCTCCAAACACTGCTAGTTACACTTTGCTTGTCATAAATGGAACATCAATCTGAGCCCCAGGACAGGCCAGAGACAAGAACCTGTGATTTCCAGCCAGGCCTGAATTCTCCCCAAATTCCACAGAGTACCAAAACAGGACAATCTTGGCAGGAGCCAAGGGCAGCCTCCTCTACCCTGAAGCAGGCCATGCCTGGAGTCCTTGGCATGAACCGAGGGCAGCATCTCCTGCCTGGAAGCAGTCATGAAGCACACCGAAACACCACTTCCACGTGGGTGGGCCACTGTTGCTTTGCCTCCCACAGATCTGTCCCCCCTTTTCCCCTGGGTGATGGAGCTGCCAAAGATTCCTCAAAGCCCATCTCTTTTGAGCAGTGAGAAGCCCCGGGCTTCTCTTCCTGCATTTATTCTCCAGACCAAGAAGTTACAGGAAGAGACATAGGTGGGGTTTTGAACATAGGTTCAGTTTTACAAGTTTTGCAATAGAAGCTGGTAACATTCAGTCAAAACAAGTCAGATGACACTCTGTTAGGCAATTAAGTGATCCACTATAACAAAGCCTTGATTTACCCGAAATTCCTTTTCCCTCTAGCAGCTTTTTAGTAACGTTGCCTATCAATTAGTCACTTGTCTGTCTTAGAATCAGCAGCCTTGCTGTGTTATGATTCTTTTCCTGCAACAGAGACTCGATGCCCGGGGGTTAAAATTCCTGTCCTTCGCAAGGTCAATATTTGAAACTGCAAGGCTTTTGGTGACTAAAGTCACCTATTACCCAAGAGCAGTAATAGGAAATTAATGTAATACATTAAAAAAGGTAATTGCCTTCCTTAACCACGAAGATGGCATTTTATAAAATTAGCTGCTTCTCTTAAAAGGCAACCTTCATTATCCTTTACCTACTCTTTAAAGACTATACAAACAGGAATAAGTAAATTATGGATAAAATGTTCTATAACTGGGAGAACTCAACGGCCAGTTGCCCACAGCTTACCTGCTGGTGTCCTGTGACACATATTGAAGCCTCCGTTGTACTTTGAGGAAAAATGTTCCAAACATGCCCAAAGTTCTACCCAGCAGCCGCCCCGGGAACCTGCATGCACTTCTGTCCCACTGCGAGTGGCAACCACATCGGCGGTGCTGGACTCGGGTCAGCCCTGCTGGAATGGCAGTGAAAGAGAAACTCATGTTTCAGCACAGCTAAGACGTAAACGTGCAAGTGCAATTTTTAGTGAACAGTGTCGCGTATACATTTACAGGCGGCCAAGGGATAACTCTGTGACCAAAGGAAAACAAAACCTATTCTAGAAAAACAGCAGCTCTGCCTTTCAGGGATGAGACAACCCTGCAAGCTGCTGAGCTCTCTGCTGGTCACCGGTGATGTCATCCCGGTAGCACTGACCCTGTCACCGCCAGAGGTGCCTCACCCAGTCCCCTCCCATCTGTCCGCTGGACTGGAGGGGCGCCATTCTGTCCACACAGCTTCCTTGAGCACCTGCACCCTTGGGGCCTGCTTGTTGGGAGGAAAGCTGTCACCCGCGGCAGCTGGCTTAAACCTTAGCAGCAGGAGGAACAGCTGCCCGTGGCCAGGCCACTGCCCCAGATGAAACTGTTGCTGCCGGGCCTGGCCATCTCTTCCCAACGGAAATAAGTTGTTTGGGGTTCAGCAGACTCTAGAATGAAGCGGGCCCCTTGGGCACAGGGAGCAACAGCACATCCTAGTGGGCTAATTTCCCCAAAGCTTGAAACTAGGTGTCTTGTCTCACTCCAAGGATGGCTGTGGCACTACAGCATCGCTGGACGCTGGGTGGCAGTAGAGGGCCTCACAGAAACCAGGCACAGACAATCTGGCCTCCAGCAAAGGAATGATGCTAATGCGCTCCTCTGGGTAGAATTTGCACAATAACCCACATGGAAGTCGCAGCAGGACAGGGATGAAAACTATGGGGCAAGAGGTCAAGTCTGCACAATCCCAACCAACCCCACCGATGCCCATGTCCAGTAACCGCACACACTGGATGGCTCCCCACAGGCAAAGGAACAGGTGAGACACACCCTTTCTCTGTACCTGGTGACGGATTCAGGGAAGTCAGGCTCCAGGCCCTCTCTCACTCCCACCGTGTCCTGAATCCTCACCATCAGCTACAGCTGCAAGGACTGTTTCTCTTCTGTGAACCTGCAAGCTAAGGGTCTGAAGCGACACAGTGGAGAAAGCATGCGAGGAAATTCTGCTCTACTTTTCCACCTCAGTGAGGCACGTGCACAATGTAGTTTCCCATCTCAACTGTTGCTTCGCTGTCAAGATTTCTTTTGGTGTGAGAGACCAAGGTGTCGGTAGCAAAAGAAAATGTTTTGCTTTTGCTCCCCTCAGTATGCTTCAACATTTCCAAGTGAATTTCACGTCACAAGGGGAGATGGGGATTGCCCTCAACTGGAATGTGGGTCACCTCCCAGCTGTGTGGTGATGTGTCTGGGGCCAAGGCCAGAGCTGCTGCTTTTCCAGATTTTCCAAGCCAGAAACAAGCACTGTTCACTTTAATAAGGTTAAGTTTAAACCGACATCCTTTTTCGGTGCCTAAACTGTTGACTACTTACCCCAGCAAGACAGAAGCGTGTGAAAGCCGTCCATTCACACTCCCCTTCTCCCAGACGGTCACATGCGCATATCCCCAGAGCTGAAGGCACTGTGCAAAGCACGGTGCAGTATATGCGGCCAGTAACCGTGTGTTCTTCTCACTGAACACTTCCAGGGTTGCATCAAGTAAAAGTTGCCTCAACTTTCACTGAAGTAGATAAAAGCTGCAAAAACCCTTACTGATTTCCTAAGTTTACTTCTCTAAGTCCCAAAAGCTAAGACTATAACTACGTTAGCGTTCATGTATGACAAACAAATATTAAATAGTTTACACCTTTATACCAATTTATCTGTAGCTCGTGCAGGTCCAATTGGACCTGGCAGACATCTACAGAACATTTCATGCAACAACTAGAGAATACACATTTTTTCTCATCGGCACATGGAACATTCTCCAGGATAGACCACATGTTAGGTCACAAAACAGGTTTCAGCAAATTTTTCAAAGCTGACATCATTCCTAGTATCTTTTCTGACCACAATTGACTAGCACTGGAAATCAATTACAAGCGAATTTCTGGAAACTACTCCAGTGCATGAAAACTGAACAACAGGCTCCCGAATGACCTATGGGTCCAAGAAGCAATTAAAAAGGAAATCAAAAACGTTCTTGAAACTAATGAAAAAAGATGCATCCTACCAAAACCTGTGGGATACTGTAAAAGCAACAGCGACGAGGCAATATATTGCAATACATGCTCACATCAAAAGGATGGAGAAACTTCACGTAAATGACCGAACCGTACACCTCAAAGAACCACCACCACCACAACAATGCAATCATAAAAGTACTAGAGAGAAAGAAATAATTAACATCAGGGCAGAGTTCAATGAAATGGAGACCCCCAAAACGATACAAAGGATCAGCGAAACACAAAGTTGTTTTTTGAGAAGATAAATAAAATAGACAAACCATTAGCTTTGCCCACTCTCACCACACTCATTCAACATAGTATTGAAAGCCCTAACCAGAGCAATCAAGCAAGACAAAGAAATAAAGGGCATTCAGATTGGGAAGGACAAAGTCAAGTTGTCCCTGTTTGCAGATGACGCGATCTTATAGATAGAAAACCTAAAGGCTACCAGAACGCCCTTACGGCTGACTAACAATTTTAATAATTTTGCGGGGTACAAAATCAACACCCACAGGTCAGGAGCATTTTTATACTCCGATAATGAACTGGCAGAAAAAGAAATCAAGAAAGCAAGCCCATTTACATTAGTCACCCCCAAGATAAAATACCTAGGAACCAATTGAACCAAGGAGGTTAATGCAGATCTCTACAATGAGAACTACCAAACACCAGTGAGAGAAATTAAAGAGCACCCAAAAATAGTGGAATGACATACCAGGCTCTGGTACGGGAAGAATTAACGTCGTGAAAATGTCCTTTCTACCCACAGCAGTCTACAAATTCAACGCAATCTCCGTCAAAATAGCAACAACTTTCTTCACAGAAATAGAAAAAGCAGTGCTAACATTCATATGGAATACGAAAAGATCCTGAATAGCCAAAGCAATTTTGAGCTTAAAAGCACCCCAAAAACAGAAAGGCTGGAGGCATAACACCACCCAATTTCAAATTCTATGACAAGGCTCAAAACAGCATGGTGATGGCATAGAAACAGACACTCAGATCAATGGAACAGGATAGAAAACCCAGGAATAATCAATTTGCCTACTTACAGCCAACCGATTTTTGACAAAGCAAACCAGAACATACGCTGTGGAAAAGACAGCCTCTTCAGGAAATAAACGGTGCCCGCAAAATTGGACAATCCACATGCAGAAGAATGAAACTGGACCAGCATCTCACCATATGCCAAAATCGACTCGAAATGGATTAAAGACCAGAATATAAGACCCCAAACCATTACATGACTGAAGGAAAACAGAGGGGAAACACTCCAGGAAGTAGGTGGGGGCAAAGGCTTTATGAATAAGACCCGAAACCCACAAGCAACAATATAAAAACTAAACAAATGAGCTAATGTCAAACTAAGAAGCTTCCACACAGCAAAGGAAACAATCAACAGAGCAGAAAGGCACCCTAAAAGAAGGGAGAAAATATGTGTAAACTATACGTCTGCCAAGGGCTTAATATCCAGAACATACCAAGAACTCAAACAGCTGTACAGTATGAAAACAAGTAATCCGATTTAAAACTGGGCAAACGAGATGAATAGACATTTTTCAAAGACATACAAATGGCCAACAGTACACGAAAAAATGCTCAGCATCACTAGTCATCAGAGAAATGCAAATCAAAACCACATTGAGATATCATGTCAACCCAGATAGACTGGCCATTGTTAAAAAGACCATTAATAAGAAATGCTACTGAGGATATGAGGAAAGGAGAACTCTTCTCCAATGTTGGTGGGACTGTAAATTAGCACAGTCACTATGGAAAACAGTAAAGAAGTTTCCTCCAATACAGATAGTACTACCATATGATCCAGCAGTTCCACTACTGGGTATATATCCAAAGAAATGGAAGTCATATGGAAGGGACACCTGCACTCCCATGTTCACTGCAGCTTTACTTACAATAGCCAAAATATAGAACCAACCTCAGTGCCCTTCGACAGATGACTGGATAAAAAAAATGTGATACACGTACACCATGGAATAATACTCAGTGATAAAGGAAAAGAATGAAATTCTGCCATCGGTAACAACCTGGATGAGTCTGGAGAAAATTATGTTGTGTGAAATAAGCCAGACAAGGGAAGATAAATATCACATGTTCTCACTTATAACTAGGTAGAAAGGAAGGAAGGAAGGAAGGAAGGAAGGAAGGAAGGAAGGAAGGAAGCAAAGGACTACAACAGTTCCTTGAACTTTCAGAAGGACAGAAGAAACCAATGGTTACTAGAGATGAGGGGATGGACGGAGGGAGGGAGTTGGGGGCGTGATGGGTCAGGCAAAGGGCATAAAGAAAAATCATGATTTGTAATAATGAATATGCTAATAAAAATAATTTAAAAAGTAAGACACTTTAAAACACAAAAAGAATGCCATTATTGACATTCCAGAAAATTCCAGCTATGTGGATAACATTAAAAACCAGCTGTCAAGCTAAATCCTTTATCAGTACAAATTTTGATATTTCTTCAAATTGGGAGGAGAATGTTGGTTTCGATGTACAATGTCTGGTCACTCCCAGCCTCATCTATTTGTCACTGACGACCCTGGGACAGACGGAAAAAAAAAAAAAAAGGTTTCTGCAACTTTTAAAATACAGACACGCCCTCCACCACCAACTTTCAATTTCTACAAAACGTCCTTGGGTTCTAGTATTCTTGCACATGTTTGTTCTCTTACAGGAAATTTGCTCCTTAGGATTTCACTGCAATGTGCTTCTGGATCCCATGCCATGATTTATCTCTGAGGACCCCTGTTCCCCTGGATCCATTTCACCCCGTGCCTGGCCACCTGTGTGGCACACACACATAGGAGCAGGAGGACAAGGCTTTGAGATGGGGAACCCGCACAAGCAATTATCTGGGTTTAGGTCTGCAGGTTATTAAGGTTTTCCGTTTCAACTTCCACAGCTAGAACGAAAGTGTAGAAATCCGTTTTCTAGTTAAAATCTGTTCACATCCCAAGTGTTTTTTAAGTTACTTAACAAGCCTTTGGTAGTCCGAAATACCGGGAAGTGTGCCTGTAACTAGAAACACCAGAAACTTCCATTTCAAAATTGTCATAAACCAGGGATACTTTAGAAAAACCTTTTCAGCCCACTTCGTGCCTTGAGTAATGGTGGGTAAACAGTGGAAACCAAGAGAGGCAACATGGAAGCAAACGGATATAAAAGCACAAGGGAGACATCATGCTCTTGGGGAGAACTAAAATGCAAATTGTGTCTGTAAACGAAAGAAATTATACAGAAATCCCAGAAAAACAATTGACTGAAAATCACACGAACGATCCCATGTTCATCTCATCACCTTGAGAACACGAAGGATACTTTTGTACAGGCAGCACACCTCCTTAAAGCAGCAGCAGAGTGCTTCGTGCACAGCAAGGCCTAGTTCACTGAGCAGCTGGACCTGTGCCCACACCCAGAGGGCAGCACCAGCCACGTGGGTGCAGAGGAGGTTGTCCCGGTGAACTCCACAAGCGGCAGCAACGCTAGGCTCTACGCCACAGGACTTCTGACAACGGACACAGTCGCACAGACTGCAAGTGGACCCCACATCAGCCTCAAGACCTCCCCCACCCGAAAACATCTCCACAGCCAGCCAGGGAGGCAAAGGAAGGGTCTTCATGGCGTGCAGAGTTACAATGAATCTGTGTTCACGCTGCCCCCTCCCACTGTACCCGTCGAGACCGAGACGATGTGCCCTGCTACTACAAAGTCGAAGAGATGTTTGATGGGGGCAGAGCGGAAGAGGCACATTGAATTTGGATCATTTTACCCATGACCCTTCTCTCCTCCCAACCCTCTTTGCGAAAGATGACATTTCTGGGGAAACAGAAGGTGATCAGAAGCAAGTAGCTCAAATGTATGTCCCTTGTAAATTTCGGATATCCATCAATTTCAATTTTGAGATATAGAGAAGTGCTGGGAAGGTTAATTGGCCGTATCAGTGTCAGTGAAGAGCTGATGGAAGAAGTGCGAAAGGCCAAAGGAGAAAACCCATGAGTAGAGAAATTAGCCTTCGGCTAATCTTATCTTCTCTGCTTCCATATATCCCTGTCCGTCCTCAAAAGTTGAGTGAGGTAGGAGATGATAAGATTGAGATTAGGGCAAATTATTTCCCCATCTTTTCCTTTCTCCAGTGCACAGTCTCCTCAACCCGCACACTTGGAGTCTCAGGGTCAGCTCTCCAATACTGGTCGACACAGAGGAAAACCAACTGAACCAAAACGAATCCACCGAATTATCTCTGCTGTGCTTATTTATACCTTCCCGGGTTTTCTTTCCTTTACTGTTAAGTGCCTATAATCAACTTCAATCATTTTAGCAGAGTACTAAAGAGTGACTGCTCCCAACCCCTTCAGATAGGTGATGCTTATGTTTACATCTGCTTATCAGCTCTGTCAAAGTGCTGTTTCGTGGAGGTGCTGTAATTTGATGAACACATGAGACATGCTATTTGCTAGCAAGAAATTCTCAGCTCAAACAAGCTAAGGTGTATGGAGATTCAGTATAACACAGTAATTGGTTAACTCAGTTTACTTGGGACTCCATTTCTTAGGTCTTGGGCTGTTTACATAACCAAAAGGAGTGTGTGTGTGTGCGTGTGTGTGTGTGTGTGTGTGTGTGTACCACACTTGACCTAGCGTGTGTGTGTGTGTGTGTGTGTGTACCACACTTGACCTAGCACCTACCTGCACAAGTACCCCCCTGCCAAGTGATGTGTTTAAAGGCCAACAAAAAGGAAAACACAGAACACATTTATAATCCTGAAAATCTAGGGCTACTTAACCTTTCTGCTGCTTAATTTTAAAGGCAAAAAATGTACTATGAGCAGCATAAATAAGAACTGATTTGAGCATAGTTTTATAATAGATAAAATGTACCTGATGGGTCTAATTCAAATTTCTAAAATCTAACTGTGCCGCATTAGTCTGAGATACAAGATCTAAAGCTGCATGATCTAATCTGAGAATTTACGGACCTGTTTGAAATACCTTCATTTGATTAATTTGAAATGGAGGCCAGGGTATGACCTCTAACAGTCTGATCTTTAATAACCGCTCAAGAGATGAGGCAGGAAGTCAGTCGCGCTTAGAATTCTATGCACTTTCCTCTAGTGAGCACACCCTGCGGTTCCACGCGTGCAAGCACACCCCTCGCTCACTGCGGGATCTACAGAGCAGCTGTACATGCCCTTCAAAACTCAAATGCGTGTTATGTGGGTGTGCGGTATAGGGGTAGGACATGAAAAAACTCCCACCTGTCCAGTCCGAGAGAAATTTAACTCCTGAGAAGCACACCTTAGTTGAACATCAGATGCAACACTAATTTGCAGAGGTTCCCACAACATAGGAACAAAAGGGCTGACGTTATGTGTTGATAGCAGATCGTGTGTGAAAACTAAAGTTTTATACGGGGCTGTACGAAGACTAACTGAGGTCTGGAAAATGAGGAATTTTAAATGCTGGACAGTCTCTATACTCAGATTCCGCTGAAGACAATGCAAATACTTATAAGAGCCTGATAATAAAAACAGATTAAAAAAACTTAATCATCAAGGTGAAGCATTTAGTAATGAGGTTTGTACAGCTTTTCGGAAAACACTGACTGGAAGTCCCAACCGGCTAGAGGTAGGCCAGTGTCAGGAGGCATCCCGGACATGGGCATTAGCTTCCAGCACTGATGGTGCAGCCAGTGTCGATGATAAGAATTAAAACACAACTGCAACCCCCAGTCCTGGACAGGCTCAGGAAGCGGCTATCTGGAAAGAGTGGGAGGGGTCCAGGAGGCCAGCCCCCAGGTGATACATACGTTTGCACAACAGTGACGGCGAGCCACTGGAAGTCTTTTCCAGCTGTACTGCGCTGTAATTGTGGTCGCTTGCTCAGGACAGCATGCTGCTTTCACAAGTTGTCTCCTTCCTGAGGGATTTGCTCCTAGAAAAAGCCACCACCGCCTTCTTCACTGTGCCTTCTTCTTCTTCTTTTTCTTTTTTTTCCTGGAGCTTGTCTCTTCTGCAGAGAAGAGCTTTTAACACCTCCCTGGATAGTCAGTAAAACCCCAAGCATTAAGAAGGCCAGAAAATACACGTCCACTTCATTTCACTGAAAAAGAAAGGTCATGATCCTATCCCTTCTTTGGGTCATCCACCCTGAGTCTGCACACCACATTTGCTCAGCAGCAGTCTGGCTACCCTTGCACATCCAGCAAACCCTTAGCACTCCTTCCTCTTATTCAGGATTCCAACTTTTTGAGCGACAAGAAGATCCCTGACACAGAGGGATCCTTGCTGAGGTATGAGAGCAGTGACACAGGATGCAAGAAGAGCACAAATGATGTTTCTTTATCCTCTGCCAAGCCCAGGGCACGCTTGGTGCTGCCATTCTCCTCCTGGGTGCAGCAGCAAACGCTTCTTCGTCAGTTCTATGATCCAACACTGCCGCCCTTAAAAATTAAGTCACCTCAAAAGTTACATAAGTATTTGAAAATACTCAAGAAAACTCTCCAAACACTGCTAGTTACACTTTGCTTGTCATAAATGGAACATCAATCTGAGCCCCAGGACAGGCCAGAGACAAGAACCTGTGATTTCCAGCCAGGCCTGAATTCTCCCCAAATTCCACAGAGTACCAAAACAGGACAATCTTGGCAGGAGCCAAGGGCAGCCTCCTCTACCCTGAAGCAGGCCATGCCTGGAGTCCTTGGCATGAACCGAGGGCAGCATCTCCTGCCTGGAAGCAGTCATGAAGCACACCGAAACACCACTTCCACGTGGGTGGGCCACTGTTGCTTTGCCTCCCACAGATCTGTCCCCCCTTTTCCCCTGGGTGATGGAGCTGCCAAAGATTCCTCAAAGCCCATCTCTTTTGAGCAGTGAGAAGCCCCGGGCTTCTCTTCCTGCATTTATTCTCCAGACCAAGAAGTTACAGGAAGAGACATAGGTGGGGTTTTGAACATAGGTTCAGTTTTACAAGTTTTGCAATAGAAGCTGGTAACATTCAGTCAAAACAAGTCAGATGACACTCTGTTAGGCAATTAAGTGATCCACTATAACAAAGCCTTGATTTACCCGAAATTCCTTTTCCCTCTAGCAGCTTTTTAGTAACGTTGCCTATCAATTAGTCACTTGTCTGTCTTAGAATCAGCAGCCTTGCTGTGTTATGATTCTTTTCCTGCAACAGAGACTCGATGCCCGGGGGTTAAAATTCCTGTCCTTTGCAAGGTCAATATTTGAAACTGCAAGGCTTTTGGTGACTAAAGTCACCTATTACCCAAGAGCAGTAATAGGAAATTAATGTAATACATTAAAAAAGGTAATTGCCTTCCTTAACCACGAAGATGGCATTTTATAAAATTAGCTGCTTCTCTTAAAAGGCAACCTTCATTATCCTTTACCTACTCTTTAAAGACTATACAAACAGGAATAAGTAAATTATGGATAAAATGTTCTATAACTGGGAGAACTCAACGGCCAGTTGCCCACAGCTTACCTGCTGGTGTCCTGTGACACATATTGAAGCCTCCGTTGTACTTTGAGGAAAAATGTTCAAAACATGCCCAAAGTTCTACCCAGCAGCCGCCCCGGGAACCTGCATGCACTTCTGTCCCACTGCGAGTGGCAACCACATCGGCGGTGCTGGACTCGGGTCAGCCCTGCTGGAATGGCAGTGAAAGAGAAACTCATGTTTCAGCACAGCTAAGACGTAAACGTGCAAGTGCAATTTTTAGTGAACAGTGTCGCGTATACATTTACAGGCGGCCAAGGGATAACTCTGTGACCAAAGGAAAACAAAACCTATTCTAGAAAAACAGCAGCTCTGCCTTTCAGGGATGAGACAACCCTGCAAGCTGCTGAGCTCTCTGCTGGTCACCGGTGATGTCATCCCGGTAGCACTGACCCTGTCACCGCCAGAGGTGCCTCACCCAGTCCCCTCCCATCTGTCCGCTGGACTGGAGGGGCGCCATTCTGTCCCCACAGCTTCCTTGAGCACCTGCACCCTTGGGGCCTGCTTGTTGGGAGGAAAGCTGTCACCCGCGGCAGCTGGCTTAAACCTTAGCAGCAGGAGGAACAGCTGCCCGTGGCCAGGCCACTGCCCCAGATGAAACTGTTGCTGCCGGGCCTGGCCATCTCTTCCCAACGGAAATAAGTTGTTTGGGGTTCAGCAGACTCTAGAATGAAGCGGGCCCCTTGGGCACAGGGAGCAACAGCACATCCTAGTGGGCTAATTTCCCCAAAGCTTGAAACTAGGTGTCTTGTCTCACTCCAAGGATGGCTGTGGCACTACAGCATCGCTGGACGCTGGGTGGCAGTAGAGGGCCTCACAGAAACCAGGCACAGACAATCTGGCCTCCAGCAAAGGAATGATGCTAATGCGCTCCTCTGGGTAGAATTTGCACAATAACCCACATGGAAGTCGCAGCAGGACAGGGATGAAAACTATGGGGCAAGAGGTCAAGTCTGCACAATCCCAACCAACCCCACCGATGCCCATGTCCAGTAACGGCACACACTGGATGGCTCCCCACAGGCAAAGGAACAGGTGAGACACACCCCTTCTCTGTACCTGGTGACGGATTCAGGGAAGTCAGGCTCCAGGCCCTCTCTCACTCCCACCGTGTCCTGAATCCTCACCATCAGCTACAGCTGCAAGGACTGTTTCTCTTCTGTGAACCTGCAAGCTAAGGGTCTGAAGCGACACAGTGGAGAAAGCATGCGAGGAAATTCTGCTCCACTTTTCCACCTCAGTGAGGCACGTGCACAATGTAGTTTCCCATCTCAACTGTTGCTTCGCTGTCAAGATTTCTTTTGGTGTGAGAGACCAAGGTGTCAGTAGCAAAAGAAAATGTTTTGCTTTTGCTCCCCTCAGTATGCTTCAACATTTCCAAGTGAATTTCACGTCACAAGGGGAGATGGGGATTGCCCTCAACTGGAATGTGGGTCACCTCCCAGCTGTGTGGTGATGTGTCTGGGGCCAAGGCCAGAGCTGCTGCTTTTCCAGATTTTCCAAGCCAGAAACAAGCACTGTTCACTTTAATAAGGTTAAGTTTAAACCGACATCCTTTTTTGGTGCCTAAACTGTTGACTACATACCCCAGCAAGACAGAAGCGTGTGAAAGCCGTCCATTCACACTCCCCTTCTCCCAGACGGCCACATGCGCATATCCCCAGAGCTGAAGGCACTGTGCAAAGCACGGTGCAGTATATGCGGCCAGTAATCGTGTGTTCTTCTCACTGAACACTTCCAGGGTTGCATCAAGTAAAAGTTGCCTCAACTTTCACTGAAGTAGATAAAAGCTGCAAAAACCCTTACTGATTTCCTAAGTTTACTTCTCTAAGTCCCAAAAGCTAAGACTATAACTACGTTAGCGTTCATGTATGACAAACAAATATTAAATAGTTTACACCTTTATACCAATTTATCTGTAGCTCGTGCAGGTCCAATTGGACCTGGCAGACATCTACAGAACATTTCATGCAACAACTAGAGAATACACATTTTTTCTCATCGGCACATGGAACATTCTCCAGGATAGACCACATGTTAGGTCACAAAACAGGTTTCAGCAAATTTTTCAAAGCTGACATCATTCCTAGTATCTTTTCTGACCACAATTGACTAGCACTGGAAATCAATTACAAGCGAATTTCTGGAAACTACTCCAGTGCATGAAAACTGAACAACAGGCTCCCGAATGACCTATGGGTCCAAGAAGAAATTAAAAAGGAAATCAAAAACGTTCTTGAAACTAATGAAAAAAGATGCATCCTACCAAAACCTGTGGGATACTGTAAAAGCAACAGCGACGAGGCAATATATTGCAATACATGCTCACATCAAAAGGATGGAGAAACTTCACGTAAATGACCGAACTGTACACCTCAAAGAACCACCACCACCACAACAATGCAATCATAAAAGTACTAGAGAGAAAGAAATAATTAACATCAGGGCAGAGTTCAATGAAATGGAGACCCCCAAAACGATACAAAGGATCAGCGAAACACAAAGTTGTTTTTTGAGAAGATAAATAAAATAGACAAACCATTAGCTTTGCCCACTCTCACCACACTCATTCAACATAGTATTGAAAGCCCTAACCAGAGCAATCAAGCAAGACAAAGAAATAAAGGGCATTCAGATTGGGAAGGACAAAGTCAAGTTGTCCCTGTTTGCAGATGACGCGATCTTATAGATAGAAAACCTAAAGGCTACCAGAACGCCCTTACGGCTGACTAACAATTTTAATAATTTTGCGGGGTACAAAATCAACACCCACAGATCAGGAGCATTTTTATACTCCGAAAATGAACTGGCAGAAAAAGAAATCAAGAAAGCAAGCCCATTTACAATAGTCACCCCCAAGATAAAATACCTAGGAACCAATTGAACCAAGGAGGTTAATGCAGATCTCTACAATGAGAACTACCAAACACCAGTGAGAGAAATTAAAGAGCACCCAAAAATAGTGGAATGACATACCAGGCTCTGGTACGGGAAGAATTAACATCGTGAAAATGTCCTTTCTACCCATAGCAGTCTACAAATTCAACGCAATCTCCGTCAAAATAGCAACAACTTTCTTCACAGAAATAGAAAAAGCAGTGCTAACATTCATATGGAATACGAAAAGATCCTGAATAGCCAAAGCAATTTTGAGCTTAAAAGCACCCCAAAAACAGAAAGGCTGGAGGCATAACACCACCCAATTTCAAATTCTATGACAAGGCTCAAAACAGCATGGTGATGGCATAGAAACAGACACTCAGATCAATGGAACAGGATAGAAAACCCAGGAATAATCAATTTGCCTACTTACAGCCAACCGATTTTTGACAAAGCAAACCAGAACATACGCTGTGGAAAAGACAGCCTCTTCAGGAAATAAACGGTGCCCGCAAAATTGGACAATCCACATGCAGAAGAATGAAACTGGACCAGCATCTCACCATATGCCAAAATCAACTCGAAATGGATTAAAGACCAGAATATAAGACCCCAAACCATTACATGACTGAAGGAAAACAGAGGGGAAACACTCCAGGAAGTAGGTGGGGGCAAAGGCTTTATGAATAAGACCCGAAACCCACAAGCAACAATATAAAAACTAAACAAATGAGCTAATGTCAAACTAAGAAGCTTCCACACAGCAAAGGAAACAATCAACAGAGCAGAAAGGCACCCTAAAGAAAGGGAGAAAATATGTGTAAACTATACGTCTGCCAAGGGCTTAATATCCAGAACATACCAAGAACTCAAACAGCTGTACAGTATGAAAACAAGTAATCCGATTTAAAACTGGGCAAACGAGATGAATAGACATTTTTCAAAGACATACAAATGGCCAACGGTACACGAAAAAATGCTCAGCATCACTAGTCATCAGAGAAATGCAAATCAAAACCACATTGAGATATCATGTCAACCCAGATAGACTGGCCATTGTTAAAAAGACCATTAATAAGAAATGCTACTGAGGATATGAGGAAAGGAGAACTCTTCTCCAATGTTGGTGGGACTGTAAATTAGCACAGTCACTATGGAAAACAGTAAAGAAGTTTCCTCCAATACAGATAGTACTACCATATGATCCAGCAGTTCCACTACTGGGTATATATCCAAAGAAATGGAAGTCATATGGAAGGGACACCTGCACTCCCATGTTCACTGCAGCTTTACTTACAATAGCCAAAATATAGAACCAACCTCAGTGCCCTTCGACAGATGACTGGATAAAAAAAATGTGATACACGTACACCATGGAATAATACTCAGTGATAAAGGAAAAGAATGAAATTCTGCCATCGGTAACAACCTGGATGAGTCTGGAGAAAATTATGTTGTGTGAAATAAGCCAGACAAGGGAAGATAAATATCACATGCTCTCACTTATAACTAGGTAGAAAGGAAGGAAGGAAGGAAGGAAGGAAGGAAGGAAGGAAGGAAGGAAGGAAGGAAGGAAGGAAGGAAGGAAGGAAGCAAAGGACTACAACAGTTCCTTGAACTTTCAGAAGGACAGAAGAAACCAATGGTTACTAGAGATGAGGGGATGGACGGAGGGAGGGAGTTGGGGGCGTGATGGGTCAGGCAAAGGGCATAAAGAAAAATCATGATTTGTAATAATGAATATGCTAATAAAAATAATTTAAAAAGTAAGACACTTTAAAACACAAAAAGAATGCCATTATTGACATTCCAGAAAATTCCAGCTATGTGGATAACATTAAAAACCAGCTGTCAAGCTAAATCCTTTATCAGTACAAATTTTGATATTTCTTCAAATTGGGAGGAGAATGTTGGTTTCGATGTACAATGTCTGGTCACTCCCAGCCTCATCTATTTGTCACTGACGACCCTGGGACAGACGGAAAAAAAAAAAAAACGGTTTCTGCAACTTTTAAAATACAGACACGCCCTCCACCACCAACTTTCAATGTCTACAAAACGTCCTTGGGTTCTAGTATTCTTGCACATGTTTGTTCTCTTACAGGAAATTTGCTCCTTAGGATTTCACTGCAATGTGCTTCTGGATCCCATGCCATGATTTATCTCTGAGGACCCCTGTTCCCCTGGATCCATTTCACCCCGTGCCTGGCCACCTGTGTGGCACACACACATAGGAGCAGGAGGACAAGGCTTTGAGATGGGGAACCCGCACAAGCAATTATCTGGGTTTAGGTCTGCAGGTTATTAAGGTTTTCCGTTTCAACTTCCACAGCTAGAACGAAAGTGTAGAAATCTGTTTTCTAGTTAAAATCTGTTCACATCCCAAGTGTTTTTTAAGTTACTTAACAAGCCTTTGGTAGTCCGAAATACCGGGAAGTGTGCCTGTAACTAGAAACACCAGAAACTTCCATTTCAAAATTGTCATAAACCAGGGATACTTTAGAAAAACCTTTTCAGCCCACTTCGTGCCTTGAGTAATGGTGGGTAAACAGTGGAAACCAAGAGAGGCAACATGGAAGCAAACGGATATAAAAGCACAAGGGAGACATCATGCTCTTGGGGAGAACTAAAATGCAAATTGTGTCTGTAAACGAAAGAAATTATACAGAAATCCCAGAAAAACAATTGACTGAAAATCAGACGAACGATCCCATGTTCATCTCATCACCTTGAGAACACGAAGGATACTTTTGTACAGGCAGCACACCTCCTTAAAGCAGCAGCAGAGTGCTTCGTGCACAGCAAGGCCTAGTTCACTGAGCAGCTGGACCTGTGCCCACACCCAGAGGGCAGCACCAGCCACGTGGGTGCAGAGGAGGTTGTCCCGGTGAACTCCACAAGCGGCAGCAACGCTAGGCTCTACGCCACAGGACTTCTGACAACGGACACAGTCGCACAGACTGCAAGTGGACCCCACATCAGCCTCAAGACCTCCCCCACCCGAAAACATCTCCACAGCCAGCCAGGGAGGCAAAGGAAGGGTCTTCATGGCGTGCAGAGTTACAATGAATCTGTGTTCACGCTGCCCCCTCCCACTGTACCCGTCGAGACCCAGACGATGTGCCCTGCTACTACAAAGTCGAAGAGATGTTTGATGGGGGCAGAGCGGAAGAGGCACATTGAATTTGGATCATTTTACCCATGACCCTTCTCTCCTCCCAACCCTCTTTGCGAAAGATGACATTTCTGGGGAAACAGAAGGTGATCAGAAGCAAGTAGCTCAAATGTATGTCCCTTGTAAATTTCGGATATCCATCAATTTCAATTTTGAGATATAGAGAAGTGCTGGGAAGGTTAATTGGCCCTATCAGTGTCAGTGAAGAGCTGATGGAAGAAGTGCGAAAGGCCAAAGGAGAAAACCCATGAGTAGAGAAATTAGCCTTCGGCTAATCTTATCTTCTCTGCTTCCATATATCCCTGTCCGTCCTCAAAAGTTGAGTGAGGTAGGAGATGATAAGATTGAGATTAGGGCAAATTATTTCCCCATCATTTCCTTTCTCCAGTGCACAGTCTCCTCAACCCGCACACTTGGAGTCTCAGGGTCAGCTCTCCAATACTGGTCGACACAGAGGAAAACCAACTGAACCAAAACGAATCCACCGAATTATCTCTGCTGTGCTTATTTATACCTTCCCGGGTTTTCTTTCCTTTACTGTTAAGTGCCTATAATCAACTTCCATCATTTTAGCAGAGTACTAAAGAGTGACTGCTCCCAACCCCTTCAGATAGGTGATGCTTATGTTTACATCTGCTTATCAGCTCTGTCAAAGTGCTGTTTCGTGGAGGTGCTGTAATTTGATGAACACATGAGACATGCTATTTGCTAGCAAGAAATTCTCAGCTCAAACAAGCTAAGGTGTATGGAGATTCAGTATAACACAGTAATTGGTTAACTCAGTTTACTTGGGACTCCATTTCTTAGGTCTTGGGCTGTTTACATAACCAAAAGGAGTGTGTGTGTGTGTGTGTGTGTGTGTGTGTGTGTACCACACTTGACCTAGCACCTACCTGCACAAGTACCCCCCTGCCAAGTGATGTGTTTAAAGGCCAACAAAAAGGAAAACACAGAACACATTTATAATCCTGAAAATCTAGGGCTACTTAACCTTTCTGCTGCTTAATTTTAAAGGCAAAAAATGTACTATGAGCAGCATAAATAAGAACTGATTTGAGCATAGTTTTATAATAGATAAAATGTACCTGATGGGTCTAATTCAAATTTCTAAAATCTAACTGTGCCGCATTAGTCTGAGATACAAGATCTAAAGCTGCATGATCTAATCTGAGAATTTACGGACCTGTTTGAAATACCTTCATTTGATTAATTTGAAATGGAGGCCAGGGTATGACCTCTAACAGTCTGATCTTTAATAACCGCTCAAGAGATGAGGCAGGAAGTCAGTCGCGCTTAGAATTCTATGCACTTTCCTCTAGTGAGCACACCCTGCGGTTCCACGCGTGCAAGCACACCCCTCGCTCACTGCGGGATCTACAGAGCAGCTGTACATGCCCTTCAAAACTCAAATGCGTGTTATGTGGGTGTGCGGTATAGGGGTAGGACATGAAAAAACTCCCACCTGTCCAGTCCAAGAGAAATTTAACTCCTGAGAAGCACACCTTAGTTGAACATCAGATGCAACACTAATTTGCAGAGGTTCCCACAACATAGGAACAAAAGGGCTGACGTTATGTGTTGATAGCAGATCGTGTGTGAAAACTAAAGTTTTATACGGGGCTGTACGAAGACTAACTGAGGTCTGGAAAATGAGGAATTTTAAATGCTGGACAGTCTCTATACTCAGATTCCGCTGAAGACAATGCAAATACTTATAAGAGCCTGATAATAAAAACAGATTAAAAAAACTTAATCATCAAGGTGAAGCATTTAGTAATGAGGTTTGTACAGCTTTTCGGAAAACACTGACTGGAAGTCCCAACCGGCTAGAGGTAGGCCAGTGTCAGGAGGCATCCCGGACATGGGCATTAGCTTCCAGCACTGATGGTGCAGCCAGTGTCGATGATAAGAATTAAAACACAACTGCAACCCCCAGTCCTGGACAGGCTCAGGAAGCGGCTATCTGGAAAGAGTGGGAGGGGTCCAGGAGGCCAGCCCCCAGGTGATACATACGTTTGCACAACAGTGACGGCGAGCCACTGGAAGTCTTTTCCAGCTGTACTGCGCTGTAATTGTGGTCGCTTGCTCAGGACAGCATGCTGCTTTCACAAGTTGTCTCCTTCCTGAGGGATTTGCTCCTAGAAAAAGCCACCACCGCCTTCTTCACTGTGCCTTCTTCTTCTTCTTTTTCTTTTTTTTCCTGGAGCTTGTCTCTTCTGCAGAGAAGAGCTTTTAACACCTCCCTGGATAGTCAGTAAAACCCCAAGCATTAAGAAGGCCAGAAAATACACGTCCACTTCATTTCACTGAAAAAGAAAGGTCATGATCCTATCCCTTCTTTGGGTCATCCACCCTGAGTCTGCACACCACATTTGCTCAGCAGCAGTCTGGCTACCCTTGCACATCCAGCAAACCCTTAGCACTCCTTCCTCTTATTCAGGATTCCAACTTTTTGAGCGACAAGAAGATCCCTGACACAGAGGGATCCTTGCTGAGGTATGAGAGCAGTGACACAGGATGCAAGAAGAGCACAAATGATGTTTCTTTATCCTCTGCCAAGCCCAGGGCACGCTTGGTGCTGCCATTCTCCTCCTGGGTGCAGCAGCAAACGCTTCTTCGTCAGTTCTATGATCCAACACTGCCGCCCTTAAAAATTAAGTCACCTCAAAAGTTACATAAGTATTTGAAAATACTCAAGAAAACTCTCCAAACACTGCTAGTTACACTTTGCTTGTCATAAATGGAACATCAATCTGAGCCCCAGGACAGGCCAGAGACAAGAACCTGTGATTTCCAGCCAGGCCTGAATTCTCCCCAAATTCCACAGAGTACCAAAACAGGACAATCTTGGCAGGAGCCAAGGGCAGCCTCCTCTACCCTGAAGCAGGCCATGCCTGGAGTCCTTGGCATGAACCGAGGGCAGCATCTCCTGCCTGGAAGCAGTCATGAAGCACACCGAAACACCACTTCCACGTGGGTGGGCCACTGTTGCTTTGCCTCCCACAGATCTGTCCCCCCTTTTCCCCTGGGTGATGGAGCTGCCAAAGATTCCTCAAAGCCCATCTCTTTTGAGCAGTGAGAAGCCCCGGGCTTCTCTTCCTGCATTTATTCTCCAGACCAAGAAGTTACAGGAAGAGACATAGGTGGGGTTTTGAACATAGGTTCAGTTTTACAAGTTTTGCAATAGAAGCTGGTAACATTCAGTCAAAACAAGTCAGATGACACTCTGTTAGGCAATTAAGTGATCCACTATAACAAAGCCTTGATTTACCCGAAATTCCTTTTCCCTCTAGCAGCTTTTTAGTAACGTTGCCTATCAATTAGTCACTTGTCTGTCTTAGAATCAGCAGCCTTGCTGTGTTATGATTCTTTTCCTGCAACAGAGACTCGATGCCCGGGGGTTAAAATTCCTGTCCTTTGCAAGGTCAATATTTGAAACTGCAAGGCTTTTGGTGACTAAAGTCACCTATTACCCAAGAGCAGTAATAGGAAATTAATGTAATACATTAAAAAAGGTAATTGCCTTCCTTAACCACGAAGATGGCATTTTATAAAATTAGCTGCTTCTCTTAAAAGGCAACCTTCATTATCCTTTACCTACTCTTTAAAGACTATACAAACAGGAATAAGTAAATTATGGATAAAATGTTCTATAACTGGGAGAACTCAACGGCCAGTTGCCCACAGCTTACCTGCTGGTGTCCTGTGACACATATTGAAGCCTCCGTTGTACTTTGAGGAAAAATGTTCAAAACATGCCCAAAGTTCTACCCAGCAGCCGCCCCGGGAACCTGCATGCACTTCTGTCCCACTGCGAGTGGCAACCACATCGGCGGTGCTGGACTCGGGTCAGCCCTGCTGGAATGGCAGTGAAAGAGAAACTCATGTTTCAGCACAGCTAAGACGTAAACGTGCAAGTGCAATTTTTAGTGAACAGTGTCGCGTATACATTTACAGGCGGCCAAGGGATAACTCTGTGACCAAAGGAAAACAAAACCTATTCTAGAAAAACAGCAGCTCTGCCTTTCAGGGATGAGACAACCCTGCAAGCTGCTGAGCTCTCTGCTGGTCACCGGTGATGTCATCCCGGTAGCACTGACCCTGTCACCGCCAGAGGTGCCTCACCCAGTCCCCTCCCATCTGTCCGCTGGACTGGAGGGGCGCCATTCTGTCCACACAGCTTCCTTGAGCACCTGCACCCTTGGGGCCTGCTTGTTGGGAGGAAAGCTGTCACCCGCGGCAGCTGGCTTAAACCTTAGCAGCAGGAGGAACAGCTGCCCGTGGCCAGGCCACTGCCCCAGATGAAACTGTTGCTGCCGGGCCTGGCCATCTCTTCCCAACGGAAATAAGTTGTTTGGGGTTCAGCAGACTCTAGAATGAAGCGGGCCCCTTGGGCACAGGGAGCAACAGCACATCCTAGTGGGCTAATTTCCCCAAAGCTTGAAACTAGGTGTCTTGTCTCACTCCAAGGATGGCTGTGGCACTACAGCATCGCTGGACGCTGGGTGGCAGTAGAGGGCCTCACAGAAACCAGGCACAGACAATCTGGCCTCCAGCAAAGGAATGATGCTAATGCGTTCCTCTGGGTAGAATTTGCACAATAACCCACATGGAAGTCGCAGCAGGACAGGGATGAAAACTATGGGGCAAGAGGTCAAGTCTGCACAATCCCAACCAACCCCACCGATGCCCATGTCCAGTAACGGCACACACTGGATGGCTCCCCACAGGCAAAGGAACAGGTGAGACACACCCCTTCTCTGTACCTGGTGACGGATTCAGGGAAGTCAGGCTCCAGGCCCTCTCTCACTCCCACCGTGTCCTGAATCCTCACCATCAGCTACAGCTGCAAGGACTGTTTCTCTTCTGTGAACCTGCAAGCTAAGGGTCTGAAGCGACACAGTGGAGAAAGCATGCGAGGAAATTCTGCTCCACTTTTCCACCTCAGTGAGGCACGTGCACAATGTAGTTTCCCATCTCAACTGTTGCTTCGCTGTCAAGATTTCTTTTGGTGTGAGAGACCAAGGTGTCAGTAGCAAAAGAAAATGTTTTGCTTTTGCTCCCCTCAGTATGCTTCAACATTTCCAAGTGAATTTCACGTCACAAGGGGAGATGGGGATTGCCCTCAACTGGAATGTGGGTCACCTCCCAGCTGTGTGGTGATGTGTCTGGGGCCAAGGCCAGAGCTGCTGCTTTTCCAGATTTTCCAAGCCAGAAACAAGCACTGTTCACTTTAATAAGGTTAAGTTTAAACCGACATCCTTTTTTGGTGCCTAAACTGTTGACTACATACCCCAGCAAGACAGAAGCGTGTGAAAGCCGTCCATTCACACTCCCCTTCTCCCAGACGGCCACATGCGCATATCCCCAGAGCTGAAGGCACTGTGCAAAGCACGGTGCAGTATATGCGGCCAGTAACCGTGTGTTCTTCTCACTGAACACTTCCAGGGTTGCATCAAGTAAAAGTTGCCTCAACTTTCACTGAAGTAGATAAAAGCTGCAAAAACCCTTACTGATTTCCTAAGTTTACTTCTCTAAGTCCCAAAAGCTAAGACTATAACTACGTTAGCGTTCATGTATGACAAACAAATATTAAATAGTTTACACCTTTATACCAATTTATCTGTAGCTCGTGCAGGTCCAATTGGACCTGGCAGACATCTACAGAACATTTCATGCAACAACTAGAGAATACACATTTTTTCTCATCGGCACATGGA
Organism: Cynocephalus volans; assembly: GCF_027409185.1. NCBI lineage: Eukaryota > Metazoa > Chordata > Mammalia > Dermoptera > Cynocephalidae > Cynocephalus > Cynocephalus volans. The sequence goes on from NW_026902375.1 coordinate 959,458, forward strand.
ACATTCTCCAGGATAGACCACATGTTAGGTCACAAAACAGGTTTCAGCAAATTTTTCAAAGCTGACATCATTCCTAGTATCTTTTCTGACCACAATTGACTAGCACTGGAAATCAATTACAAGCGAATTTCTGGAAACTACTCCAGTGCATGAAAACTGAACAACAGGCTCCCGAATGACCTATGGGTCCAAGAAGAAATTAAAAAGGAAATCAAAAACGTTCTTGAAACTAATGAAAAAAGATGCATCCTACCAAAACCTGTGGGATACTGTAAAAGCAACAGCGACGAGGCAATATATTGCAATACATGCTCACATCAAAAGGATGGAGAAACTTCACGTAAATGACCGAACCGTACACCTCAAAGAACCACCACCACCACAACAATGCAATCATAAAAGTACTAGAGAGAAAGAAATAATTAACATCAGGGCAGAGTTCAATGAAATGGAGACCCCCAAAACGATACAAAGGATCAGCGAAACACAAAGTTGTTTTTTGAGAAGATAAATAAAATAGACAAACCATTAGCTTTGCCCACTCTCACCACACTCATTCAACATAGTATTGAAAGCCCTAACCAGAGCAATCAAGCAAGACAAAGAAATAAAGGGCATTCAGATTGGGAAGGACAAAGTCAAGTTGTCCCTGTTTGCAGATGACGCGATCTTATAGATAGAAAACCTAAAGGCTACCAGAACGCCCTTACGGCTGACTAACAATTTTAATAATTTTGCGGGGTACAAAATCAACACCCACAGATCAGGAGCATTTTTATACTCCGATAATGAACTGGCAGAAAAAGAAATCAAGAAAGCAAGCCCATTTACAATAGTCACCCCCAAGATAAAATACCTAGGAACCAATTGAACCAAGGAGGTTAATGCAGATCTCTACAATGAGAACTACCAAACACCAGTGAGAGAAATTAAAGAGCACCCAAAAATAGTGGAATGACATACCAGGCTCTGGTACGGGAAGAATTAACATCGTGAAAATGTCCTTTCTACCCATAGCAGTCTACAAATTCAACGCAATCTCCGTCAAAATAGCAACAACTTTCTTCACAGAAATAGAAAAAGCAGTGCTAACATTCATATGGAATACGAAAAGATCCTGAATAGCCAAAGCAATTTTGAGCTTAAAAGCACCCCAAAAACAGAAAGGCTGGAGGCATAACACCACCCAATTTCAAATTCTATGACAAGGCTCAAAACAGCATGGTGATGGCATAGAAACAGACACTCAGATCAATGGAACAGGATAGAAAACCCAGGAATAATCAATTTGCCTACTTACAGCCAACCGATTTTTGACAAAGCAAACCAGAACATACGCTGTGGAAAAGACAGCCTCTTCAGGAAATAAACGGTGCCCGCAAAATTGGACAATCCACATGCAGAAGAATGAAACTGGACCAGCATCTCACCATATGCCAAAATCGACTCGAAATGGATTAAAGACCAGAATATAAGACCCCAAACCATTACATGACTGAAGGAAAACAGAGGGGAAACACTCCAGGAAGTAGGTGGGGGCAAAGGCTTTATGAATAAGACCCGAAACCCACAAGCAACAATATAAAAACTAAACAAATGAGCTAATGTCAAACTAAGAAGCTTCCACACAGCAAAGGAAACAATCAACAGAGCAGAAAGGCACCCTAAAAAAAGGGAGAAAATATGTGTAAACTATACGTCTGCCAAGGGCTTAATATCCAGAACATACCAAGAACTCAAACAGCTGTACAGTATGAAAACAAGTAATCCGATTTAAAACTGGGCAAACGAGATGAATAGACATTTTTCAAAGACATACAAATGGCCAACGGTACACGAAAAAATGCTCAGCATCACTAGTCATCAGAGAAATGCAAATCAAAACCACATTGAGATATCATGTCAACCCAGATAGACTGGCCATTGTTAAAAAGACCATTAATAAGAAATGCTACTGAGGATATGAGGAAAGGAGAACTCTTCTCCAATGTTGGTGGGACTGTAAATTAGCACAGTCACTATGGAAAACAGTAAAGAAGTTTCCTCCAATACAGATAGTACTACCATATGATCCAGCAGTTCCACTACTGGGTATATATCCAAAGAAATGGAAGTCATATGGAAGGGACACCTGCACTCCCATGTTCACTGCAGCTTTACTTACAATAGCCAAAATATAGAACCAACCTCAGTGCCCTTCGACAGATGACTGGATAAAAAAAATGTGATACACGTACACCATGGAATAATACTCAGTGATAAAGGAAAAGAATGAAATTCTGCCATCGGTAACAACCTGGATGAGTCTGGAGAAAATTATGTTGTGTGAAATAAGCCAGACAAGGGAAGATAAATATCACATGCTCTCACTTATAACTAGGTAGAAAGGAAGGAAGGAAGGAAGGAAGGAAGGAAGGAAGGAAGGAAGGAAGGAAGGAAGGAAGGAAGGAAGGAAGGAAGGAAGGAAGGAAGCAAAGGACTACAACAGTTCCTTGAACTTTCAGAAGGACAGAAGAAACCAATGGTTACTAGAGATGAGGGGATGGACGGAGGGAGGGAGTTGGGGGCGTGATGGGTCAGGCAAAGGGCATAAAGAAAAATCATGATTTGTAATAATGAATATGCTAATAAAAATAATTTAAAAAGTAAGACACTTTAAAACACAAAAAGAATGCCATTATTGACATTCCAGAAAATTCCAGCTATGTGGATAACATTAAAAACCAGCTGTCAAGCTAAATCCTTTATCAGTACAAATTTTGATATTTCTTCAAATTGGGAGGAGAATGTTGGTTTCGATGTACAATGTCTGGTCACTCCCAGCCTCATCTATTTGTCACTGACGACCCTGGGACAGACGGAAAAAAAAAAAAAAAACGGTTTCTGCAACTTTTAAAATACAGACACGCCCTCCACCACCAACTTTCAATGTCTACAAAACGTCCTTGGGTTCTAGTATTCTTGCACATGTTTGTTCTCTTACAGGAAATTTGCTCCTTAGGATTTCACTGCAATGTGCTTCTGGATCCCATGCCATGATTTATCTCTGAGGACCCCTGTTCCCCTGGATCCATTTCACCCCGTGCCTGGCCACCTGTGTGGCACACACACATAGGAGCAGGAGGACAAGGCTTTGAGATGGGGAACCCGCACAAGCAATTATCTGGGTTTAGGTCTGCAGGTTATTAAGGTTTTCCGTTTCAACTTCCACAGCTAGAACGAAAGTGTAGAAATCTGTTTTCTAGTTAAAATCTGTTCACATCCCAAGTGTTTTTTAAGTTACTTAACAAGCCTTTGGTAGTCCGAAATACCGGGAAGTGTGCCTGTAACTAGAAACACCAGAAACTTCCATTTCAAAATTGTCATAAACCAGGGATACTTTAGAAAAACCTTTTCAGCCCACTTCGTGCCTTGAGTAATGGTGGGTAAACAGTGGAAACCAAGAGAGGCAACATGGAAGCAAACGGATATAAAAGCACAAGGGAGACATCATGCTCTTGGGGAGAACTAAAATGCAAATTGTGTCTGTAAACGAAAGACATTATACAGAAATCCCAGAAAAACAATTGACTGAAAATCAGACGAACGATCCCATGTTCATCTCATCACCTTGAGAACACGAAGGATACTTTTGTACAGGCAGCACACCTCCTTAAAGCAGCAGCAGAGTGCTTCGTGCACAGCAAGGCCTAGTTCACTGAGCAGCTGGACCTGTGCCCACACCCAGAGGGCAGCACCAGCCACGTGGGTGCAGAGGAGGTTGTCCCGGTGAACTCCACAAGCGGCAGCAACGCTAGGCTCTACGCCACAGGACTTCTGACAACGGACACAGTCGCACAGACTGCAAGTGGACCCCACATCAGCCTCAAGACCTCCCCCACCCGAAAACATCTCCACAGCCAGCCAGGGAGGCAAAGGAAGGGTCTTCATGGCGTGCAGAGTTACAATGAATCTGTGTTCACGCTGCCCCCTCCCACTGTACCCGTCGAGACCCAGACGATGTGCCCTGCTACTACAAAGTCGAAGAGATGTTTGATGGGGGCAGAGCGGAAGAGGCACATTGAATTTGGATCATTTTACCCATGACCCTTCTCTCCTCCCAACCCTCTTTGCGAAAGATGACATTTCTGGGGAAACAGAAGGTGATCAGAAGCAAGTAGCTCAAATGTATGTCCCTTGTAAATTTCGGATATCCATCAATTTCAATTTTGAGATATAGAGAAGTGCTGGGAAGGTTAATTGGCCCTATCAGTGTCAGTGAAGAGCTGATGGAAGAAGTGCGAAAGGCCAAAGGAGAAAACCCATGAGTAGAGAAATTAGCCTTCGGCTAATCTTATCTTCTCTGCTTCCATATATCCCTGTCCGTCCTCAAAAGTTGAGTGAGGTAGGAGATGATAAGATTGAGATTAGGGCAAATTATTTCCCCATCTTTTCCTTTCTCCAGTGCACAGTCTCCTCAACCCGCACACTTGGAGTCTCAGGGTCAGCTCTCCAATACTGGTCGACACAGAGGAAAACCAACTGAACCAAAACGAATCCACCGAATTATCTCTGCTGTGCTTATTTATACCTTCCCGGGTTTTCTTTCCTTTACTGTTAAGTGCCTATAATCAACTTCCATCATTTTAGCAGAGTACTAAAGAGTGACTGCTCCCAACCCCTTCAGATAGGTGATGCTTATGTTTACATCTGCTTATCAGCTCTGTCAAAGTGCTGTTTCGTGGAGGTGCTGTAATTTGATGAACACATGAGACATGCTATTTGCTAGCAAGAAATTCTCAGCTCAAACAAGCTAAGGTGTATGGAGATTCAGTATAACACAGTAATTGGTTAACTCAGTTTACTTGGGACTCCATTTCTTAGGTCTTGGGCTGTTTACATAACCAAAAGGAGTGTGTGTGTGTGTGTGTGTGTGTGTGTGTGTGTGTGTGTGTGTGTACCACACTTGAACTAGCACCTACCTGCACAAGTACCCCCCTGCCAAGTGATGTGTTTAAAGGCCAACAAAAAGGAAAACACAGAACACATTTATAATCCTGAAAATCTAGGGCTACTTAACCTTTCTGCTGCTTAATTTTAAAGGCAAAAAATGTACTATGAGCAGCATAAATAAGAACTGATTTGAGCATAGTTTTATAATAGATAAAATGTACCTGATGGGTCTAATTCAAATTTCTAAAATCTAACTGTGCCGCATTAGTCTGAGATACAAGATCTAAAGCTGCATGATCTAATCTGAGAATTTACGGACCTGTTTGAAATACCTTCATTTGATTAATTTGAAATGGAGGCCAGGGTATGACCTCTAACAGTCTGATCTTTAATAACCGCTCAAGAGATGAGGCAGGAAGTCAGTCGCGCTTAGAATTCTATGCACTTTCCTCTAGTGAGCACACCCTGCGGTTCCACGCGTGCAAGCACACCCCTCGCTCACTGCGGGATCTACAGAGCAGCTGTACATGCCCTTCAAAACTCAAATGCGTGTTATGTGGGTGTGCGGTATAGGGGTAGGACATGAAAAAACTCCCACCTGTCCAGTCCGAGAGAAATTTAACTCCTGAGAAGCACACCTTAGTTGAACATCAGATGCAACACTAATTTGCAGAGGTTCCCACAACATAGGAACAAAAGGGCTGACGTTATGTGTTGATAGCAGATCGTGTGTGAAAACTAAAGTTTTATACGGGGCTGTACGAAGACTAACTGAGGTCTGGAAAATGAGGAATTTTAAATGCTGGACAGTCTCTATACTCAGATTCCGCTGAAGACAATGCAAATACTTATAAGAGCCTGATAATAAAAACAGATTAAAAAAACTTAATCATCAAGGTGAAGCATTTAGTAATGAGGTTTGTACAGCTTTTCGGAAAACACTGACTGGAAGTCCCAACCGGCTAGAGGTAGGCCAGTGTCAGGAGGCATCCCGGACATGGGCATTAGCTTCCAGCACTGATGGTGCAGCCAGTGTCGATGATAAGAATTAAAACACAACTGCAACCCCCAGTCCTGGACAGGCTCAGGAAGCGGCTATCTGGAAAGAGTGGGAGGGGTCCAGGAGGCCAGCCCCCAGGTGATACATACGTTTGCACAACAGTGACGGCGAGCCACTGGAAGTCTTTTCCAGCTGTACTGCGCTGTAATTGTGGTCGCTTGCTCAGGACAGCATGCTGCTTTCACAAGTTGTCTCCTTCCTGAGGGATTTGCTCCTAGAAAAAGCCACCACCGCCTTCTTCACTGTGCCTTCTTCTTCTTCTTTTTCTTTTTTTTCCTGGAGCTTGTCTCTTCTGCAGAGAAGAGCTTTTAACACCTCCCTGGATAGTCAGTAAAACCCCAAGCATTAAGAAGGCCAGAAAATACACGTCCACTTCATTTCACTGAAAAAGAAAGGTCATGATCCTATCCCTTCTTTGGGTCATCCACCCTGAGTCTGCACACCACATTTGCTCAGCAGCAGTCTGGCTACCCTTGCACATCCAGCAAACCCTTAGCACTCCTTCCTCTTATTCAGGATTCCAACTTTTTGAGCGACAAGAAGATCCCTGACACAGAGGGATCCTTGCTGAGGTATGAGAGCAGTGACACAGGATGCAAGAAGAGCACAAATGATGTTTCTTTATCCTCTGCCAAGCCCAGGGCACGCTTGGTGCTGCCATTCTCCTCCTGGGTGCAGCAGCAAACGCTTCTTCGTCAGTTCTATGATCCAACACTGCCGCCCTTAAAAATTAAGTCACCTCAAAAGTTACATAAGTATTTGAAAATACTCAAGAAAACTCTCCAAACACTGCTAGTTACACTTTGCTTGTCATAAATGGAACATCAATCTGAGCCCCAGGACAGGCCAGAGACAAGAACCTGTGATTTCCAGCCAGGCCTGAATTCTCCCCAAATTCCACAGAGTACCAAAACAGGACAATCTTGGCAGGAGCCAAGGGCAGCCTCCTCTACCCTGAAGCAGGCCATGCCTGGAGTCCTTGGCATGAACCGAGGGCAGCATCTCCTGCCTGGAAGCAGTCATGAAGCACACCGAAACACCACTTCCACGTGGGTGGGCCACTGTTGCTTTGCCTCCCACAGATCTGTCCCCCCTTTTCCCCTGGGTGATGGAGCTGCCAAAGATTCCTCAAAGCCCATCTCTTTTGAGCAGTGAGAAGCCCCGGGCTTCTCTTCCTGCATTTATTCTCCAGACCAAGAAGTTACAGGAAGAGACATAGGTGGGGTTTTGAACATAGGTTCAGTTTTACAAGTTTTGCAATAGAAGCTGGTAACATTCAGTCAAAACAAGTCAGATGACACTCTGTTAGGCAATTAAGTGATCCACTATAACAAAGCCTTGATTTACCCGAAATTCCTTTTCCCTCTAGCAGCTTTTTAGTAACGTTGCCTATCAATTAGTCACTTGTCTGTCTTAGAATCAGCAGCCTTGCTGTGTTATGATTCTTTTCCTGCAACAGAGACTCGATGCCCGGGGGTTAAAATTCCTGTCCTTTGCAAGGTCAATATTTGAAACTGCAAGGCTTTTGGTGACTAAAGTCACCTATTACCCAAGAGCAGTAATAGGAAATTAATGTAATACATTAAAAAAGGTAATTGCCTTCCTTAACCACGAAGATGGCATTTTATAAAATTAGCTGCTTCTCTTAAAAGGCAACCTTCATTATCCTTTACCTACTCTTTAAAGACTATACAAACAGGAATAAGTAAATTATGGATAAAATGTTCTATAACTGGGAGAACTCAACGGCCAGTTGCCCACAGCTTACCTGCTGGTGTCCTGTGACACATATTGAAGCCTCCGTTGTACTTTGAGGAAAAATGTTCAAAACATGCCCAAAGTTCTACCCAGCAGCCGCCCCGGGAACCTGCATGCACTTCTGTCCCACTGCGAGTGGCAACCACATCGGCGGTGCTGGACTCGGGTCAGCCCTGCTGGAATGGCAGTGAAAGAGAAACTCATGTTTCAGCACAGCTAAGACGTAAACGTGCAAGTGCAATTTTTAGTGAACAGTGTCGCGTATACATTTACAGGCGGCCAAGGGATAACTCTGTGACCAAAGGAAAACAAAACCTATTCTAGAAAAACAGCAGCTCTGCCTTTCAGGGATGAGACAACCCTGCAAGCTGCTGAGCTCTCTGCTGGTCACCGGTGATGTCATCCCGGTAGCACTGACCCTGTCACCGCCAGAGGTGCCTCACCCAGTCCCCTCCCATCTGTCCGCTGGACTGGAGGGGCGCCATTCTGTCCACACAGCTTCCTTGAGCACCTGCACCCTTGGGGCCTGCTTGTTGGGAGGAAAGCTGTCACCCGCGGCAGCTGGCTTAAACCTTAGCAGCAGGAGGAACAGCTGCCCGTGGCCAGGCCACTGCCCCAGATGAAACTGTTGCTGCCGGGCCTGGCCATCTCTTCCCAACGGAAATAAGTTGTTTGGGGTTCAGCAGACTCTAGAATGAAGCGGGCCCCTTGGGCACAGGGAGCAACAGCACATCCTAGTGGGCTAATTTCCCCAAAGCTTGAAACTAGGTGTCTTGTCTCACTCCAAGGATGGCTGTGGCACTACAGCATCGCTGGACGCTGGGTGGCAGTAGAGGGCCTCACAGAAACCAGGCACAGACAATCTGGCCTCCAGCAAAGGAATGATGCTAATGCGCTCCTCTGGGTAGAATTTGCACAATAACCCACATGGAAGTCGCAGCAGGACAGGGATGAAAACTATGGGGCAAGAGGTCAAGTCTGCACAATCCCAACCAACCCCACCGATGCCCATGTCCAGTAACGGCACACACTGGATGGCTCCCCACAGGCAAAGGAACAGGTGAGACACACCCCTTCTCTGTACCTGGTGACGGATTCAGGGAAGTCAGGCTCCAGGCCCTCTCTCACTCCCACCGTGTCCTGAATCCTCACCATCAGCTACAGCTGCAAGGACTGTTTCTCTTCTGTGAACCTGCAAGCTAAGGGTCTGAAGCGACACAGTGGAGAAAGCATGCGAGGAAATTCTGCTCCACTTTTCCACCTCAGTGAGGCACGTGCACAATGTAGTTTCCCATCTCAACTGTTGCTTCGCTGTCAAGATTTCTTTTGGTGTGAGAGACCAAGGTGTCAGTAGCAAAAGAAAATGTTTTGCTTTTGCTCCCCTCAGTATGCTTCAACATTTCCAAGTGAATTTCACGTCACAAGGGGAGATGGGGATTGCCCTCAACTGGAATGTGGGTCACCTCCCAGCTGTGTGGTGATGTGTCTGGGGCCAAGGCCAGAGCTGCTGCTTTTCCAGATTTTCCAAGCCAGAAACAAGCACTGTTCACTTTAATAAGGTTAAGTTTAAACCGACATCCTTTTTTGGTGCCTAAACTGTTGACTACATACCCCAGCAAGACAGAAGCGTGTGAAAGCCGTCCATTCACACTCCCCTTCTCCCAGACGGCCACATGCGCATATCCCCAGAGCTGAAGGCACTGTGCAAAGCACGGTGCAGTATATGCGGCCAGTAACCGTGTGTTCTTCTCACTGAACACTTCCAGGGTTGCATCAAGTAAAAGTTGCCTCAACTTTCACTGAAGTAGATAAAAGCTGCAAAAACCCTTACTGATTTCCTAAGTTTACTTCTCTAAGTCCCAAAAGCTAAGACTATAACTACGTTAGCGTTCATGTATGACAAACAAATATTAAATAGTTTACACCTTTATACCAATTTATCTGTAGCTCGTGCAGGTCCAATTGGACCTGGCAGACATCTACAGAACATTTCATGCAACAACTAGAGAATACACATTTTTTCTCATCGGCACATGGAACATTCTCCAGGATAGACCACATGTTAGGTCACAAAACAGGTTTCAGCAAATTTTTCAAAGCTGACATCATTCCTAGTATCTTTTCTGACCACAATTGACTAGCACTGGAAATCAATTACAAGCGAATTTCTGGAAACTACTCCAGTGCATGAAAACTGAACAACAGGCTCCCGAATGACCTATGGGTCCAAGAAGAAATTAAAAAGGAAATCAAAAACGTTCTTGAAACTAATGAAAAAAGATGCATCCTACCAAAACCTGTGGGATACTGTAAAAGCAACAGCGACGAGGCAATATATTGCAATACATGCTCACATCAAAAGGATGGAGAAACTTCACGTAAATGACCGAACCGTACACCTCAAAGAACCACCACCACCACAACAATGCAATCATAAAAGTACTAGAGAGAAAGAAATAATTAACATCAGGGCAGAGTTCAATGAAATGGAGACCCCCAAAACGATACAAAGGATCAGCGAAACACAAAGTTGTTTTTTGAGAAGATAAATAAAATAGACAAACCATTAGCTTTGCCCACTCTCACCACACTCATTCAACATAGTATTGAAAGCCCTAACCAGAGCAATCAAGCAAGACAAAGAAATAAAGGGCATTCAGATTGGGAAGGACAAAGTCAAGTTGTCCCTGTTTGCAGATGACGCGATCTTATAGATAGAAAACCTAAAGGCTACCAGAACGCCCTTACGGCTGACTAACAATTTTAATAATTTTGCGGGGTACAAAATCAACACCCACAGATCAGGAGCATTTTTATACTCCGATAATGAACTGGCAGAAAAAGAAATCAAGAAAGCAAGCCCATTTACAATAGTCACCCCCAAGATAAAATACCTAGGAACCAATTGAACCAAGGAGGTTAATGCAGATCTCTACAATGAGAACTACCAAACACCAGTGAGAGAAATTAAAGAGCACCCAAAAATAGTGGAATGACATACCAGGCTCTGGTACGGGAAGAATTAACATCGTGAAAATGTCCTTTCTACCCATAGCAGTCTACAAATTCAACGCAATCTCCGTCAAAATAGCAACAACTTTCTTCACAGAAATAGAAAAAGCAGTGCTAACATTCATATGGAATACGAAAAGATCCTGAATAGCCAAAGCAATTTTGAGCTTAAAAGCACCCCAAAAACAGAAAGGCTGGAGGCATAACACCACCCAATTTCAAATTCTATGACAAGGCTCAAAACAGCATGGTGATGGCATAGAAACAGACACTCAGATCAATGGAACAGGATAGAAAACCCAGGAATAATCAATTTGCCTACTTACAGCCAACCGATTTTTGACAAAGCAAACCAGAACATACGCTGTGGAAAAGACAGCCTCTTCAGGAAATAAACGGTGCCCGCAAAATTGGACAATCCACATGCAGAAGAATGAAACTGGACCAGCATCTCACCATATGCCAAAATCGACTCGAAATGGATTAAAGACCAGAATATAAGACCCCAAACCATTACATGACTGAAGGAAAACAGAGGGGAAACACTCCAGGAAGTAGGTGGGGGCAAAGGCTTTATGAATAAGACCCGAAACCCACAAGCAACAATATAAAAACTAAACAAATGAGCTAATGTCAAACTAAGAAGCTTCCACACAGCAAAGGAAACAATCAACAGAGCAGAAAGGCACCCTAAAAAAAGGGAGAAAATATGTGTAAACTATACGTCTGCCAAGGGCTTAATATCCAGAACATACCAAGAACTCAAACAGCTGTACAGTATGAAAACAAGTAATCCGATTTAAAACTGGGCAAACGAGATGAATAGACATTTTTCAAAGACATACAAATGGCCAACGGTACACGAAAAAATGCTCAGCATCACTAGTCATCAGAGAAATGCAAATCAAAACCACATTGAGATATCATGTCAACCCAGATAGACTGGCCATTGTTAAAAAGACCATTAATAAGAAATGCTACTGAGGATATGAGGAAAGGAGAACTCTTCTCCAATGTTGGTGGGACTGTAAATTAGCACAGTCACTATGGAAAACAGTAAAGAAGTTTCCTCCAATACAGATAGTACTACCATATGATCCAGCAGTTCCACTACTGGGTATATATCCAAAGAAATGGAAGTCATATGGAAGGGACACCTGCACTCCCATGTTCACTGCAGCTTTACTTACAATAGCCAAAATATAGAACCAACCTCAGTGCCCTTCGACAGATGACTGGATAAAAAAAATGTGATACACGTACACCATGGAATAATACTCAGTGATAAAGGAAAAGAATGAAATTCTGCCATCGGTAACAACCTGGATGAGTCTGGAGAAAATTATGTTGTGTGAAATAAGCCAGACAAGGGAAGATAAATATCACATGTTCTCACTTATAACTAGGTAGAAAGGAAGGAAGGAAGGAAGGAAGGAAGGAAGGAAGGAAGGAAGGAAGGAAGCAAAGGACTACAACAGTTCCTTGAACTTTCAGAAGGACAGAAGAAACCAATGGTTACTAGAGATGAGGGGATGGACGGAGGGAGGGAGTTGGGGGCGTGATGGGTCAGGCAAAGGGCATAAAGAAAAATCATGATTTGTAATAATGAATATGCTAATAAAAATAATTTAAAAAGTAAGACACTTTAAAACACAAAAAGAATGCCATTATTGACATTCCAGAAAATTCCAGCTATGTGGATAACATTAAAAACCAGCTGTCAAGCTAAATCCTTTATCAGTACAAATTTTGATATTTCTTCAAATTGGGAGGAGAATGTTGGTTTCGATGTACAATGTCTGGTCACTCCCAGCCTCATCTATTTGTCACTGACGACCCTGGGACAGACGGAAAAAAAAAAAAAAAACGGTTTCTGCAACTTTTAAAATACAGACACGCCCTCCACCACCAACTTTCAATGTCTACAAAACGTCCTTGGGTTCTAGTATTCTTGCACATGTTTGTTCTCTTACAGGAAATTTGCTCCTTAGGATTTCACTGCAATGTGCTTCTGGATCCCATGCCATGATTTATCTCTGAGGACCCCTGTTCCCCTGGATCCATTTCACCCCGTGCCTGGCCACCTGTGTGGCACACACACATAGGAGCAGGAGGACAAGGCTTTGAGATGGGGAACCCGCACAAGCAATTATCTGGGTTTAGGTCTGCAGGTTATTAAGGTTTTCCGTTTCAACTTCCACAGCTAGAACGAAAGTGTAGAAATCCGTTTTCTAGTTAAAATCTGTTCACATCCCAAGTGTTTTTTAAGTTACTTAACAAGCCTTTGGTAGTCCGAAATACCGGGAAGTGTGCCTGTAACTAGAAACACCAGAAACTTCCATTTCAAAATTGTCATAAACCAGGGATACTTTAGAAAAACCTTTTCAGCCCACTTCGTGCCTTGAGTAATGGTGGGTAAACAGTGGAAACCAAGAGAGGCAACATGGAAGCAAACGGATATAAAAGCACAAGGGAGACATCATGCTCTTGGGGAGAACTAAAATGCAAATTGTGTCTGTAAACGAAAGACATTATACAGAAATCCCAGAAAAACAATTGACTGAAAATCAGACGAACGATCCCATGTTCATCTCATCACCTTGAGAACACGAAGGATACTTTTGTACAGGCAGCACACCTCCTTAAAGCAGCAGCAGAGTGCTTCGTGCACAGCAAGGCCTAGTTCACTGAGCAGCTGGACCTGTGCCCACACCCAGAGGGCAGCACCAGCCACGTGGGTGCAGAGGAGGTTGTCCCGGTGAACTCCACAAGCGGCAGCAACGCTAGGCTCTACGCCACAGGACTTCTGACAACGGACACAGTCGCACAGACTGCAAGTGGACCCCACATCAGCCTCAAGACCTCCCCCACCCGAAAACATCTCCACAGCCAGCCAGGGAGGCAAAGGAAGGGTCTTCATGGCGTGCAGAGTTACAATGAATCTGTGTTCACGCTGCCCCCTCCCACTGTACCCGTCGAGACCCAGACGATGTGCCCTGCTACTACAAAGTCGAAGAGATGTTTGATGGGGGCAGAGCGGAAGAGGCACATTGAATTTGGATCATTTTACCCATGACCCTTCTCTCCTCCCAACCCTCTTTGCGAAAGATGACATTTCTGGGGAAACAGAAGGTGATCAGAAGCAAGTAGCTCAAATGTATGTCCCTTGTAAATTTCGGATATCCATCAATTTCAATTTTGAGATATAGAGAAGTGCTGGGAAGGTTAATTGGCCCTATCAGTGTCAGTGAAGAGCTGATGGAAGAAGTGCGAAAGGCCAAAGGAGAAAACCCATGAGTAGAGAAATTAGCCTTCGGCTAATCTTATCTTCTCTGCTTCCATATATCCCTGTCCGTCCTCAAAAGTTGAGTGAGGTAGGAGATGATAAGATTGAGATTAGGGCAAATTATTTCCCCATCTTTTCCTTTCTCCAGTGCACAGTCTCCTCAACCCGCACACTTGGAGTCTCAGGGTCAGCTCTCCAATACTGGTCGACACAGAGGAAAACCAACTGAACCAAAACGAATCCACCGAATTATCTCTGCTGTGCTTATTTATACCTTCCCGGGTTTTCTTTCCTTTACTGTTAAGTGCCTATAATCAACTTCCATCATTTTAGCAGAGTACTAAAGAGTGACTGCTCCCAACCCCTTCAGATAGGTGATGCTTATGTTTACATCTGCTTATCAGCTCTGTCAAAGTGCTGTTTCGTGGAGGTGCTGTAATTTGATGAACACATGAGACATGCTATTTGCTAGCAAGAAATTCTCAGCTCAAACAAGCTAAGGTGTATGGAGATTCAGTATAACACAGTAATTGGTTAACTCAGTTTACTTGGGACTCCATTTCTTAGGTCTTGGGCTGTTTACATAACCAAAAGGAGTGTGTGTGTGTGTGTGTGTGTGTGTGTGTGTGTGTACCACACTTGACCTAGCACCTACCTGCACAAGTACCCCCCTGCCAAGTGATGTGTTTAAAGGCCAACAAAAAGGAAAACACAGAACACATTTATAATCCTGAAAATCTAGGGCTACTTAACCTTTCTGCTGCTTAATTTTAAAGGCAAAAAATGTACTATGAGCAGCATAAATAAGAACTGATTTGAGCATAGTTTTATAATAGATAAAATGTACCTGATGGGTCTAATTCAAATTTCTAAAATCTAACTGTGCCGCATTAGTCTGAGATACAAGATCTAAAGCTGCATGATCTAATCTGAGAATTTACGGACCTGTTTGAAATACCTTCATTTGATTAATTTGAAATGGAGGCCAGGGTATGACCTCTAACAGTCTGATCTTTAATAACCGCTCAAGAGATGAGGCAGGAAGTCAGTCGCGCTTAGAATTCTATGCACTTTCCTCTAGTGAGCACACCCTGCGGTTCCACGCGTGCAAGCACACCCCTCGCTCACTGCGGGATCTACAGAGCAGCTGTACATGCCCTTCAAAACTCAAATGCGTGTTATGTGGGTGTGCGGTATAGGGGTAGGACATGAAAAAACTCCCACCTGTCCAGTCCGAGAGAAATTTAACTCCTGAGAAGCACACCTTAGTTGAACATCAGATGCAACACTAATTTGCAGAGGTTCCCACAACATAGGAACAAAAGGGCTGACGTTATGTGTTGATAGCAGATCGTGTGTGAAAACTAAAGTTTTATACGGGGCTGTACGAAGACTAACTGAGGTCTGGAAAATGAGGAATTTTAAATGCTGGACAGTCTCTATACTCAGATTCCGCTGAAGACAATGCAAATACTTATAAGAGCCTGATAATAAAAACAGATTAAAAAAACTTAATCATCAAGGTGAAGCATTTAGTAATGAGGTTTGTACAGCTTTTCGGAAAACACTGACTGGAAGTCCCAACCGGCTAGAGGTAGGCCAGTGTCAGGAGGCATCCCGGACATGGGCATTAGCTTCCAGCACTGATGGTGCAGCCAGTGTCGATGATAAGAATTAAAACACAACTGCAACCCCCAGTCCTGGACAGGCTCAGGAAGCGGCTATCTGGAAAGAGTGGGAGGGGTCCAGGAGGCCAGCCCCCAGGTGATACATACGTTTGCACAACAGTGACGGCGAGCCACTGGAAGTCTTTTCCAGCTGTACTGCGCTGTAATTGTGGTCGCTTGCTCAGGACAGCATGCTGCTTTCACAAGTTGTCTCCTTCCTGAGGGATTTGCTCCTAGAAAAAGCCACCACCGCCTTCTTCACTGTGCCTTCTTCTTCTTCTTTTTCTTTTTTTTCCTGGAGCTTGTCTCTTCTGCAGAGAAGAGCTTTTAACACCTCCCTGGATAGTCAGTAAAACCCCAAGCATTAAGAAGGCCAGAAAATACACGTCCACTTCATTTCACTGAAAAAGAAAGGTCATGATCCTATCCCTTCTTTGGGTCATCCACCCTGAGTCTGCACACCACATTTGCTCAGCAGCAGTCTGGCTACCCTTGCACATCCAGCAAACCCTTAGCACTCCTTCCTCTTATTCAGGATTCCAACTTTTTGAGCGACAAGAAGATCCCTGACACAGAGGGATCCTTGCTGAGGTATGAGAGCAGTGACACAGGATGCAAGAAGAGCACAAATGATGTTTCTTTATCCTCTGCCAAGCCCAGGGCACGCTTGGTGCTGCCATTCTCCTCCTGGGTGCAGCAGCAAACGCTTCTTCGTCAGTTCTATGATCCAACACTGCCGCCCTTAAAAATTAAGTCACCTCAAAAGTTACATAAGTATTTGAAAATACTCAAGAAAACTCTCCAAACACTGCTAGTTACACTTTGCTTGTCATAAATGGAACATCAATCTGAGCCCCAGGACAGGCCAGAGACAAGAACCTGTGATTTCCAGCCAGGCCTGAATTCTCCCCAAATTCCACAGAGTACCAAAACAGGACAATCTTGGCAGGAGCCAAGGGCAGCCTCCTCTACCCTGAAGCAGGCCATGCCTGGAGTCCTTGGCATGAACCGAGGGCAGCATCTCCTGCCTGGAAGCAGTCATGAAGCACACCGAAACACCACTTCCACGTGGGTGGGCCACTGTTGCTTTGCCTCCCACAGATCTGTCCCCCCTTTTCCCCTGGGTGATGGAGCTGCCAAAGATTCCTCAAAGCCCATCTCTTTTGAGCAGTGAGAAGCCCCGGGCTTCTCTTCCTGCATTTATTCTCCAGACCAAGAAGTTACAGGAAGAGACATAGGTGGGGTTTTGAACATAGGTTCAGTTTTACAAGTTTTGCAATAGAAGCTGGTAACATTCAGTCAAAACAAGTCAGATGACACTCTGTTAGGCAATTAAGTGATCCACTATAACAAAGCCTTGATTTACCCGAAATTCCTTTTCCCTCTAGCAGCTTTTTAGTAACGTTGCCTATCAATTAGTCACTTGTCTGTCTTAGAATCAGCAGCCTTGCTGTGTTATGATTCTTTTCCTGCAACAGAGACTCGATGCCCGGGGGTTAAAATTCCTGTCCTTCGCAAGGTCAATATTTGAAACTGCAAGGCTTTTGGTGACTAAAGTCACCTATTACCCAAGAGCAGTAATAGGAAATTAATGTAATACATTAAAAAAGGTAATTGCCTTCCTTAACCACGAAGATGGCATTTTATAAAATTAGCTGCTTCTCTTAAAAGGCAACCTTCATTATCCTTTACCTACTCTTTAAAGACTATACAAACAGGAATAAGTAAATTATGGATAAAATGTTCTATAACTGGGAGAACTCAACGGCCAGTTGCCCACAGCTTACCTGCTGGTGTCCTGTGACACATATTGAAGCCTCCGTTGTACTTTGAGGAAAAATGTTCAAAACATGCCCAAAGTTCTACCCAGCAGCCGCCCCGGGAACCTGCATGCACTTCTGTCCCACTGCGAGTGGCAACCACATCGGCGGTGCTGGACTCGGGTCAGCCCTGCTGGAATGGCAGTGAAAGAGAAACTCATGTTTCAGCACAGCTAAGACGTAAACGTGCAAGTGCAATTTTTAGTGAACAGTGTCGCGTATACATTTACAGGCGGCCAAGGGATAACTCTGTGACCAAAGGAAAACAAAACCTATTCTAGAAAAACAGCAGCTCTGCCTTTCAGGGATGAGACAACCCTGCAAGCTGCTGAGCTCTCTGCTGGTCACCGGTGATGTCATCCCGGTAGCACTGACCCTGTCACCGCCAGAGGTGCCTCACCCAGTCCCCTCCCATCTGTCCGCTGGACTGGAGGGGCGCCATTCTGTCCACACAGCTTCCTTGAGCACCTGCACCCTTGGGGCCTGCTTGTTGGGAGGAAAGCTGTCACCCGCGGCAGCTGGCTTAAACCTTAGCAGCAGGAGGAACAGCTGCCCGTGGCCAGGCCACTGCCCCAGATGAAACTGTTGCTGCCGGGCCTGGCCATCTCTTCCCAACGGAAATAAGTTGTTTGGGGTTCAGCAGACTCTAGAATGAAGCGGGCCCCTTGGGCACAGGGAGCAACAGCACATCCTAGTGGGCTAATTTCCCCAAAGCTTGAAACTAGGTGTCTTGTCTCACTCCAAGGATGGCTGTGGCACTACAGCATCGCTGGACGCTGGGTGGCAGTAGAGGGCCTCACAGAAACCAGGCACAGACAATCTGGCCTCCAGCAAAGGAATGATGCTAATGCGCTCCTCTGGGTAGAATTTGCACAATAACCCACATGGAAGTCGCAGCAGGACAGGGATGAAAACTATGGGGCAAGAGGTCAAGTCTGCACAATCCCAACCAACCCCACCGATGCCCATGTCCAGTAACGGCACACACTGGATGGCTCCCCACAGGCAAAGGAACAGGTGAGACACACCCCTTCTCTGTACCTGGTGACGGATTCAGGGAAGTCAGGCTCCAGGCCCTCTCTCACTCCCACCGTGTCCTGAATCCTCACCATCAGCTACAGCTGCAAGGACTGTTTCTCTTCTGTGAACCTGCAAGCTAAGGGTCTGAAGCGACACAGTGGAGAAAGCATGCGAGGAAATTCTGCTCCACTTTTCCACCTCAGTGAGGCACGTGCACAATGTAGTTTCCCATCTCAACTGTTGCTTCGCTGTCAAGATTTCTTTTGGTGTGAGAGACCAAGGTGTCAGTAGCAAAAGAAAATGTTTTGCTTTTGCTCCCCTCAGTATGCTTCAACATTTCCAAGTGAATTTCACGTCACAAGGGGAGATGGGGATTGCCCTCAACTGGAATGTGGGTCACCTCCCAGCTGTGTGGTGATGTGTCTGGGGCCAAGGCCAGAGCTGCTGCTTTTCCAGATTTTCCAAGCCAGAAACAAGCACTGTTCACTTTAATAAGGTTAAGTTTAAACCGACATCCTTTTTTGGTGCCTAAACTGTTGACTACATACCCCAGCAAGACAGAAGCGTGTGAAAGCCGTCCATTCACACTCCCCTTCTCCCAGACGGCCACATGCGCATATCCCCAGAGCTGAAGGCACTGTGCAAAGCACGGTGCAGTATATGCGGCCAGTAACCGTGTGTTCTTCTCACTGAACACTTCCAGGGTTGCATCAAGTAAAAGTTGCCTCAACTTTCACTGAAGTAGATAAAAGCTGCAAAAACCCTTACTGATTTCCTAAGTTTACTTCTCTAAGTCCCAAAAGCTAAGACTATAACTACGTTAGCGTTCATGTATGACAAACAAATATTAAATAGTTTACACCTTTATACCAATTTATCTGTAGCTCGTGCAGGTCCAATTGGACCTGGCAGACATCTACAGAACATTTCATGCAACAACTAGAGAATACACATTTTTTCTCATCGGCACATGGAACATTCTCCAGGATAGACCACATGTTAGGTCACAAAACAGGTTTCAGCAAATTTTTCAAAGCTGACATCATTCCTAGTATCTTTTCTGACCACAATTGACTAGCACTGGAAATCAATTACAAGCGAATTTCTGGAAACTACTCCAGTGCATGAAAACTGAACAACAGGCTCCCGAATGACCTATGGGTCCAAGAAGAAATTAAAAAGGAAATCAAAAACGTTCTTGAAACTAATGAAAAAAGATGCATCCTACCAAAACCTGTGGGATACTGTAAAAGCAACAGCGACGAGGCAATATATTGCAATACATGCTCACATCAAAAGGATGGAGAAACTTCACGTAAATGACCGAACCGTACACCTCAAAGAACCACCACCACCACAACAATGCAATCATAAAAGTACTAGAGAGAAAGAAATAATTAACATCAGGGCAGAGTTCAATGAAATGGAGACCCCCAAAACGATACAAAGGATCAGCGAAACACAAAGTTGTTTTTTGAGAAGATAAATAAAATAGACAAACCATTAGCTTTGCCCACTCTCACCACACTCATTCAACATAGTACTGAAAGCCCTAACCAGAGCAATCAAGCAAGACAAAGAAATAAAGGGCATTCAGATTGGGAAGGACAAAGTCAAGTTGTCCCTGTTTGCAGATGACGCGATCTTATAGATAGAAAACCTAAAGGCTACCAGAACGCCCTTACGGCTGACTAACAATTTTAATAATTTTGCGGGGTACAAAATCAACACCCACAGATCAGGAGCATTTTTATACTCCGGCAATGAACTGGCAGAAAAAGAAATCAAGAAAGCAAGCCCATTTACAATAGTCACCCCCAAGATAAAATACCTAGGAACCAATTGAACCAAGGAGGTTAATGCAGATCTCTACAATGAGAACTACCAAACACCAGTGAGAGAAATTAAAGAGCACCCAAAAATAGTGGAATGACATACCAGGCTCTGGTACGGGAAGAATTAACATCGTGAAAATGTCCTTTCTACCCACAGCAGTCTACAAATTCAACGCAATCTCCGTCAAAATAGCAACAACTTTCTTCACAGAAATAGAAAAAGCAGTGCTAACATTCATATGGAATACAAAAAGATCCTGAATAGCCAAAGCAATTTTGAGCTTAAAAGCACCCCAAAAACAGAAAGGCTGGAGGCATAACACCACCCAATTTCAAATTCTATGACAAGGCTCAAAACAGCATGGTGATGGCATAGAAACAGACACTCAGATCAATGGAACAGGATAGAAAACCCAGGAATAATCAATTTGCCTACTTACAGCCAACCGATTTTTGACAAAGCAAACCAGAACATACGCTGTGGAAAAGACAGCCTCTTCAGGAAATAAACGGTGCCCGCAAAATTGGACAATCCACATGCAGAAGAATGAAACTGGACCAGCATCTCACCATATGCCAAAATCGACTCGAAATGGATTAAAGACCAGAATATAAGACCCCAAACCATTACATGACTGAAGGAAAACAGAGGGGAAACACTCCAGGAAGTAGGTGGGGGCAAAGGCTTTATGAATAAGACCCGAAACCCACAAGCAACAATATAAAAACTAAACAAATGAGCTAATGTCAAACTAAGAAGCTTCCACACAGCAAAGGAAACAATCAACAGAGCAGAAAGGCACCCTAAAAAAAGGGAGAAAATATGTGTAAACTATACGTCTGCCAAGGGCTTAATATCCAGAACATACCAAGAACTCAAACAGCTGTACAGTATGAAAACAAGTAATCCGATTTAAAACTGGGCAAACGAGATGAATAGACATTTTTCAAAGACATACAAATGGCCAACGGTACACGAAAAAATGCTCAGCATCACTAGTCATCAGAGAAATGCAAATCAAAACCACATTGAGATATCATGTCAACCCAGATAGACTGGCCATTGTTAAAAAGACCATTAATAAGAAATGCTACTGAGGATATGAGGAAAGGAGAACTCTTCTCCAATGTTGGTGGGACTGTAAATTAGCACAGTCACTATGGAAAACAGTAAAGAAGTTTCCTCCAATACAGATAGTACTACCATATGATCCAGCAGTTCCACTACTGGGTATATATCCAAAGAAATGGAAGTCATATGGAAGGGACACCTGCACTCCCATGTTCACTGCAGCTTTACTTACAATAGCCAAAATATAGAACCAACCTCAGTGCCCTTCGACAGATGACTGGATAAAAAAAATGTGATACACGTACACCATGGAATAATACTCAGTGATAAAGGAAAAGAATGAAATTCTGCCATCGGTAACAACCTGGATGAGTCTGGAGAAAATTATGTTGTGTGAAATAAGCCAGACAAGGGAAGATAAATATCACATGCTCTCACTTATAACTAGGTAGAAAGGAAGGAAGGAAGGAAGGAAGGAAGGAAGGAAGGAAGGAAGGAAGGAAGGAAGGAAGGAAGGAAGCAAAGGACTACAACAGTTCCTTGAACTTTCAGAAGGACAGAAGAAACCAATGGTTACTAGAGATGAGGGGATGGACGGAGGGAGGGAGTTGGGGGCGTGATGGGTCAGGCAAAGGGCATAAAGAAAAATCATGATTTGTAATAATGAATATGCTAATAAAAATAATTTAAAAAGTAAGACACTTTAAAACACAAAAAGAATGCCATTATTGACATTCCAGAAAATTCCAGCTATGTGGATAACATTAAAAACCAGCTGTCAAGCTAAATCCTTTATCAGTACAAATTTTGATATTTCTTCAAATTGGGAGGAGAATGTTGGTTTCGATGTACAATGTCTGGTCACTCCCAGCCTCATCTATTTGTCACTGACGACCCTGGGACAGACGGAAAAAAAAAAAAAAAACGGTTTCTGCAACTTTTAAAATACAGACACGCCCTCCACCACCAACTTTCAATGTCTACAAAACGTCCTTGGGTTCTAGTATTCTTGCACATGTTTGTTCTCTTACAGGAAATTTGCTCCTTAGGATTTCACTGCAATGTGCTTCTGGATCCCATGCCATGATTTATCTCTGAGGACCCCTGTTCCCCTGGATCCATTTCACCCCGTGCCTGGCCACCTGTGTGGCACACACACATAGGAGCAGGAGGACAAGGCTTTGAGACGGGGAACCCGCACAAGCAATTATCTGGGTTTAGGTCTGCAGGTTATTAAGGTTTTCCGTTTCAACTTCCACAGCTAGAACGAAAGTGTAGAAATCCGTTTTCTAGTTAAAATCTGTTCACATCCCAAGTGTTTTTTAAGTTACTTAACAAGCCTTTGGTAGTCCGAAATACCGGGAAGTGTGCCTGTAACTAGAAACACCAGAAACTTCCATTTCAAAATTGTCATAAACCAGGGATACTTTAGAAAAACCTTTTCAGCCCACTTCGTGCCTTGAGTAATGGTGGGTAAACAGTGGAAACCAAGAGAGGCAACATGGAAGCAAACGGATATAAAAGCACAAGGGAGACATCATGCTCTTGGGGAGAACTAAAATGCAAATTGTGTCTGTAAACGAAAGACATTATACAGAAATCCCAGAAAAACAATTGACTGAAAATCAGACGAACGATCCCATGTTCATCTCATCACCTTGAGAACACGAAGGATACTTTTGTACAGGCAGCACACCTCCTTAAAGCAGCAGCAGAGTGCTTCGTGCACAGCAAGGCCTAGTTCACTGAGCAGCTGGACCTGTGCCCACACCCAGAGGGCAGCACCAGTCACGTGGGTGCAGAGGAGGTTGTCCCGGTGAACTCCACAAGCGGCAGCAACGCTAGGCTCTACGCCACAGGACTTCTGACAACGGACACAGTCGCACAGACTGCAAGTGGACCCCACATCAGCCTCAAGACCTCCCCCACCCGAAAACATCTCCACAGCCAGCCAGGGAGGCAAAGGAAGGGTCTTCATGGCGTGCAGAGTTACAATGAATCTGTGTTCACGCTGCCCCCTCCCACTGTACCCGTCGAGACCCAGACGATGTGCCCTGCTACTACAAAGTCGAAGAGATGTTTGATGGGGGCAGAGCGGAAGAGGCACATTGAATTTGGATCATTTTACCCATGACCCTTCTCTCCTCCCAACCCTCTTTGCGAAAGATGACATTTCTGGGGAAACAGAAGGTGATCAGAAGCAAGTAGCTCAAATGTATGTCCCTTGTAAATTTCGGATATCCATCAATTTCAATTTTGAGATATAGAGAAGTGCTGGGAAGGTTAATTGGCCCTATCAGTGTCAGTGAAGAGCTGATGGAAGAAGTGCGAAAGGCCAAAGGAGAAAACCCATGAGTAGAGAAATTAGCCTTCGGCTAATCTTATCTTCTCTGCTTCCATATATCCCTGTCCGTCCTCAAAAGTTGAGTGAGGTAGGAGATGATAAGATTGAGATTAGGGCAAATTATTTCCCCATCTTTTCCTTTCTCCAGTGCACAGTCTCCTCAACCCGCACACTTGGAGTCTCAGGGTCAGCTCTCCAATACTGGTCGACACAGAGGAAAACCAACTGAACCAAAACGAATCCACCGAATTATCTCTGCTGTGCTTATTTATACCTTCCCGGGTTTTCTTTCCTTTACTGTTAAGTGCCTATAATCAACTTCCATCATTTTAGCAGAGTACTAAAGAGTGACTGCTCCCAACCCCTTCAGATAGGTGATGCTTATGTTTACATCTGCTTATCAGCTCTGTCAAAGTGCTGTTTCGTGGAGGTGCTGTAATTTGATGAACACATGAGACATGCTATTTGCTAGCAAGAAATTCTCAGCTCAAACAAGCTAAGGTGTATGGAGATTCAGTATAACACAGTAATTGGTTAACTCAGTTTACTTGGGACTCCATTTCTTAGGTCTTGGGCTGTTTACATAACCAAAAGGAGTGTGTGTGTGTGTGTGTGTGTGTGTGTGTGTGTGTGTGTGTGTGTGTGTGTACCACACTTGAACTAGCACCTACCTGCACAAGTACCCCCCTGCCAAGTGATGTGTTTAAAGGCCAACAAAAAGGAAAACACAGAACACATTTATAATCCTGAAAATCTAGGGCTACTTAACCTTTCTGCTGCTTAATTTTAAAGGCAAAAAATGTACTATGAGCAGCATAAATAAGAACTGATTTGAGCATAGTTTTATAATAGATAAAATGTACCTGATGGGTCTAATTCAAATTTCTAAAATCTAACTGTGCCGCATTAGTCTGAGATACAAGATCTAAAGCTGCATGATCTAATCTGAGAATTTACGGACCTGTTTGAAATACCTTCATTTGATTAATTTGAAATGGAGGCCAGGGTATGACCTCTAACAGTCTGATCTTTAATAACCGCTCAAGAGATGAGGCAGGAAGTCAGTCGCGCTTAGAATTCTATGCACTTTCCTCTAGTGAGCACACCCTGCGGTTCCACGCGTGCAAGCACACCCCTCGCTCACTGCGGGATCTACAGAGCAGCTGTACATGCCCTTCAAAACTCAAATGCGTGTTATGTGGGTGTGCGATATAGGGGTAGGACATGAAAAAACTCCCACCTGTCCAGTCCGAGAGAAATTTAACTCCTGAGAAGCACACCTTAGTTGAACATCAGATGCAACACTAATTTGCAGAGGTTCCCACAACATAGGAACAAAAGGGCTGACGTTATGTGTTGATAGCAGATCGTGTGTGAAAACTAAAGTTTTATACGGGGCTGTACGAAGACTAACTGAGGTCTGGAAAATGAGGAATTTTAAATGCTGGACAGTCTCTATACTCAGATTCCGCTGAAGACAATGCAAATACTTATAAGAGCCTGATAATAAAAACAGATTAAAAAAACTTAATCATCAAGGTGAAGCATTTAGTAATGAGGTTTGTACAGCTTTTCGGAAAACACTGACTGGAAGTCCCAACCGGCTAGAGGTAGGCCAGTGTCAGGAGGCATCCCGGACATGGGCATTAGCTTCCAGCACTGATGGTGCAGCCAGTGTCGATGATAAGAATTAAAACACAACTGCAACCCCCAGTCCTGGACAGGCTCAGGAAGCGGCTATCTGGAAAGAGTGGGAGGGGTCCAGGAGGCCAGCCCCCAGGTGATACATACGTTTGCACAACAGTGACGGCGAGCCACTGGAAGTCTTTTCCAGCTGTACTGCGCTGTAATTGTGGTCGCTTGCTCAGGACAGCATGCTGCTTTCACAAGTTGTCTCCTTCCTGAGGGATTTGCTCCTAGAAAAAGCCACCACCGCCTTCTTCACTGTGCCTTCTTCTTCTTCTTTTTCTTTTTTTTCCTGGAGCTTGTCTCTTCTGCAGAGAAGAGCTTTTAACACCTCCCTGGATAGTCAGTAAAACCCCAAGCATTAAGAAGGCCAGAAAATACACGTCCACTTCATTTCACTGAAAAAGAAAGGTCATGATCCTATCCCTTCTTTGGGTCATCCACCCTGAGTCTGCACACCACATTTGCTCAGCAGCAGTCTGGCTACCCTTGCACATCCAGCAAACCCTTAGCACTCCTTCCTCTTATTCAGGATTCCAACTTTTTGAGCGACAAGAAGATCCCTGACACAGAGGGATCCTTGCTGAGGTATGAGAGCAGTGACACAGGATGCAAGAAGAGCACAAATGATGTTTCTTTATCCTCTGCCAAGCCCAGGGCACGCTTGGTGCTGCCATTCTCCTCCTGGGTGCAGCAGCAAACGCTTCTTCGTCAGTTCTATGATCCAACACTGCCGCCCTTAAAAATTAAGTCACCTCAAAAGTTACATAAGTATTTGAAAATACTCAAGAAAACTCTCCAAACACTGCTAGTTACACTTTGCTTGTCATAAATGGAACATCAATCTGAGCCCCAGGACAGGCCAGAGACAAGAACCTGTGATTTCCAGCCAGGCCTGAATTCTCCCCAAATTCCACAGAGTACCAAAACAGGACAATCTTGGCAGGAGCCAAGGGCAGCCTCCTCTACCCTGAAGCAGGCCATGCCTGGAGTCCTTGGCATGAACCGAGGGCAGCATCTCCTGCCTGGAAGCAGTCATGAAGCACACCGAAACACCACTTCCACGTGGGTGGGCCACTGTTGCTTTGCCTCCCACAGATCTGTCCCCCCTTTTCCCCTGGGTGATGGAGCTGCCAAAGATTCCTCAAAGCCCATCTCTTTTGAGCAGTGAGAAGCCCCGGGCTTCTCTTCCTGCATTTATTCTCCAGACCAAGAAGTTACAGGAAGAGACATAGGTGGGGTTTTGAACATAGGTTCAGTTTTACAAGTTTTGCAATAGAAGCTGGTAACATTCAGTCAAAACAAGTCAGATGACACTCTGTTAGGCAATTAAGTGATCCACTATAACAAAGCCTTGATTTACCCGAAATTCCTTTTCCCTCTAGCAGCTTTTTAGTAACGTTGCCTATCAATTAGTCACTTGTCTGTCTTAGAATCAGCAGCCTTGCTGTGTTATGATTCTTTTCCTGCAACAGAGACTCGATGCCCGGGGGTTAAAATTCCTGTCCTTTGCAAGGTCAATATTTGAAACTGCAAGGCTTTTGGTGACTAAAGTCACCTATTACCCAAGAGCAGTAATAGGAAATTAATGTAATACATTAAAAAAGGTAATTGCCTTCCTTAACCACGAAGATGGCATTTTATAAAATTAGCTGCTTCTCTTAAAAGGCAACCTTCATTATCCTTTACCTACTCTTTAAAGACTATACAAACAGGAATAAGTAAATTATGGATAAAATGTTCTATAACTGGGAGAACTCAACGGCCAGTTGCCCACAGCTTACCTGCTGGTGTCCTGTGACACATATTGAAGCCTCCGTTGTACTTTGAGGAAAAATGTTCCAAACATGCCCAAAGTTCTACCCAGCAGCCGCCCCGGGAACCTGCATGCACTTCTGTCCCACTGCGAGTGGCAACCACATCGGCGGTGCTGGACTCGGGTCAGCCCTGCTGGAATGGCAGTGAAAGAGAAACTCATGTTTCAGCACAGCTAAGACGTAAACGTGCAAGTGCAATTTTTAGTGAACAGTGTCGCGTATACATTTACAGGCGGCCAAGGGATAACTCTGTGACCAAAGGAAAACAAAACCTATTCTAGAAAAACAGCAGCTCTGCCTTTCAGGGATGAGACAACCCTGCAAGCTGCTGAGCTCTCTGCTGGTCACCGGTGATGTCATCCCGGTAGCACTGACCCTGTCACCGCCAGAGGTGCCTCACCCAGTCCCCTCCCATCTGTCCGCTGGACTGGAGGGGCGCCATTCTGTCCACACAGCTTCCTTGAGCACCTGCACCCTTGGGGCCTGCTTGTTGGGAGGAAAGCTGTCACCCGCGGCAGCTGGCTTAAACCTTAGCAGCAGGAGGAACAGCTGCCCGTGGCCAGGCCACTGCCCCAGATGAAACTGTTGCTGCCGGGCCTGGCCATCTCTTCCCAACGGAAATAAGTTGTTTGGGGTTCAGCAGACTCTAGAATGAAGCGGGCCCCTTGGGCACAGGGAGCAACAGCACATCCTAGTGGGCTAATTTCCCCAAAGCTTGAAACTAGGTGTCTTGTCTCACTCCAAGGATGGCTGTGGCACTACAGCATCGCTGGACGCTGGGTGGCAGTAGAGGGCCTCACAGAAACCAGGCACAGACAATCTGGCCTCCAGCAAAGGAATGATGCTAATGCGCTCCTCTGGGTAGAATTTGCACAATAACCCACATGGAAGTCGCAGCAGGACAGGGATGAAAACTATGGGGCAAGAGGTCAAGTCTGCACAATCCCAACCAACCCCACCGATGCCCATGTCCAGTAACGGCACACACTGGATGGCTCCCCACAGGCAAAGGAACAGGTGAGACACACCCCTTCTCTGTACCTGGTGACGGATTCAGGGAAGTCAGGCTCCAGGCCCTCTCTCACTCCCACCGTGTCCTGAATCCTCACCATCAGCTACAGCTGCAAGGACTGTTTCTCTTCTGTGAACCTGCAAGCTAAGGGTCTGAAGCGACACAGTGGAGAAAGCATGCGAGGAAATTCTGCTCCACTTTTCCACCTCAGTGAGGCACGTGCACAATGTAGTTTCCCATCTCAACTGTTGCTTCGCTGTCAAGATTTCTTTTGGTGTGAGAGACCAAGGTGTCAGTAGCAAAAGAAAATGTTTTGCTTTTGCTCCCCTCAGTATGCTTCAACATTTCCAAGTGAATTTCACGTCACAAGGGGACATGGGGATTGCCCTCAACTGGAATGTGGGTCACCTCCCAGCTGTGTGGTGATGTGTCTGGGGCCAAGGCCAGAGCTGCTGCTTTTCCAGATTTTCCAAGCCAGAAACAAGCACTGTTCACTTTAATAAGGTTAAGTTTAAACCGACATCCTTTTTTGGTGCCTAAACTGTTGACTACATACCCCAGCAAGACAGAAGCGTGTGAAAGCCGTCCATTCACACTCCCCTTCTCCCAGACGGCCACATGCGCATATCCCCAGAGCTGAAGGCACTGTGCAAAGCACGGTGCAGTATATGCGGCCAGTAACCGTGTGTTCTTCTCACTGAACACTTCCAGGGTTGCATCAAGTAAAAGTTGCCTCAACTTTCACTGAAGTAGATAAAAGCTGCAAAAACCCTTACTGATTTCCTAAGTTTACTTCTCTAAGTCCCAAAAGCTAAGACTATAACTACGTTAGCGTTCATGTATGACAAACAAATATTAAATAGTTTACACCTTTATACCAATTTATCTGTAGCTCGTGCAGGTCCAATTGGACCTGGCAGACATCTACAGAACATTTCATGCAACAACTAGAGAATACACATTTTTTCTCATCGGCACAAGGAACATTCTCCAGGATAGACCACATGTTAGGTCACAAAACAGGTTTCAGCAAATTTTTCAAAGCTGACATCATTCCTAGTATCTTTTCTGACCACAATTGACTAGCACTGGAAATCAATTACAAGCGAATTTCTGGAAACTACTCCAGTGCATGAAAACTGAACAACAGGCTCCCGAATGACCTATGGGTCCAAGAAGAAATTAAAAAGGAAATCAAAAACGTTCTTGAAACTAATGAAAAAAGATGCATCCTACCAAAACCTGTGGGATACTGTAAAAGCAACAGCGACGAGGCAATATATTGCAATACATGCTCACATCAAAAGGATGGAGAAACTTCACGTAAATGACCGAACCGTACACCTCAAAGAACCACCACCACCACAACAATGCAATCATAAAAGTACTAGAGAGAAAGAAATAATTAACATCAGGGCAGAGTTCAATGAAATGGAGACCCCCAAAACGATACAAAGGATCAGCGAAACACAAAGTTGTTTTTTGAGAAGATAAATAAAATAGACAAACCATTAGCTTTGCCCACTCTCACCACACTCATTCAACATAGTACTGAAAGCCCTAACCAGAGCAATCAAGCAAGACAAAGAAATAAAGGGCATTCAGATTGGGAAGGACAAAGTCAAGTTGTCCCTGTTTGCAGATGACGCGATCTTATAGATAGAAAACCTAAAGGCTACCAGAACGCCCTTACGGCTGACTAACAATTTTAATAATTTTGCGGGGTACAAAATCAACACCCACAGATCAGGAGCATTTTTATACTCTGATAATGAACTGGCAGAAAAAGAAATCAAGAAAGCAAGCCCATTTACAATAGTCACCCCCAAGATAAAATACCTAGGAACCAATTGAACCAAGGAGGTTAATGCAGATCTCTACAATGAGAACTACCAAACACCAGTGAGAGAAATTAAAGAGCACCCAAAAATAGTGGAATGACATACCAGGCTCTGGTACGGGAAGAATTAACATCGTGAAAATGTCCTTTCTACCCACAGCAGTCTACAAATTCAACGCAATCTCCGTCAAAATAGCAACAACTTTCTTCACAGAAATAGAAAAAGCAGTGCTAACATTCATATGGAATACGAAAAGATCCTGAATAGCCAAAGCAATTTTGAGCTTAAAAGCACCCCAAAAACAGAAAGGCTGGAGGCATAACACCACCCAATTTCAAATTCTATGACAAGGCTCAAAACAGCATGGTGATGGCATAGAAACAGACACTCAGATCAATGGAACAGGATAGAAAACCCAGGAATAATCAATTTGCCTACTTACAGCCAACCGATTTTTGACAAAGCAAACCAGAACATACGCTGTGGAAAAGACAGCCTCTTCAGGAAATAAACGGTGCCCGCAAAATTGGACAATCCACATGCAGAAGAATGAAACTGGACCAGCATCTCACCATATGCCAAAATCAACTCGAAATGGATTAAAGACCAGAATATAAGACCCCAAACCATTACATGACTGAAGGAAAACAGAGGGGAAACACTCCAGGAAGTAGGTGGGGGCAAAGGCTTTATGAATAAGACCCGAAACCCACAAGCAACAATATAAAAACTAAACAAATGAGCTAATGTCAAACTAAGAAGCTTCCACACAGCAAAGGAAACAATCAACAGAGCAGAAAGGCACCCTAAAAAAAGGGAGAAAATATGTGTAAACTATACGTCTGCCAAGGGCTTAATATCCAGAACATACCAAGAACTCAAACAGCTGTACAGTATGAAAACAAGTAATCCGATTTAAAACTGGGCAAACGAGATGAATAGACATTTTTCAAAGACATACAAATGGCCAACGGTACACGAAAAAATGCTCAGCATCACTAGTCATCAGAGAAATGCAAATCAAAACCACATTGAGATATCATGTCAACCCAGATAGACTGGCCATTGTTAAAAAGACCATTAATAAGAAATGCTACTGAGGATATGAGGAAAGGAGAACTCTTCTCCAATGTTGGTGGGACTGTAAATTAGCACAGTCACTATGGAAAACAGTAAAGAAGTTTCCTCCAATACAGATAGTACTACCATATGATCCAGCAGTTCCACTACTGGGTATATATCCAAAGAAATGGAAGTCATATGGAAGGGACACCTGCACTCCCATGTTCACTGCAGCTTTACTTACAATAGCCAAAATATAGAACCAACCTCAGTGCCCTTCGACAGATGACTGGATAAAAAAAATGTGATACACGTACACCATGGAATAATACTCAGTGATAAAGGAAAAGAATGAAATTCTGCCATCGGTAACAACCTGGATGAGTCTGGAGAAAATTATGTTGTGTGAAATAAGCCAGACAAGGGAAGATAAATATCACATGCTCTCACTTATAACTAGGTAGAAAGGAAGGAAGGAAGGAAGGAAGGAAGGAAGGAAGGAAGGAAGGAAGGAAGGAAGGAAGGAAGGAAGGAAGGAAGCAAAGGACTACAACAGTTCCTTGAACTTTCAGAAGGACAGAAGAAACCAATGGTTACTAGAGATGAGGGGATGGACGGAGGGAGGGAGTTGGGGGCGTGATGGGTCAGGCAAAGGGCATAAAGAAAAATCATGATTTGTAATAATGAATATGCTAATAAAAATAATTTAAAAAGTAAGACACTTTAAAACACAAAAAGAATGCCATTATTGACATTCCAGAAAATTCCAGCTATGTGGATAACATTAAAAACCAGCTGTCAAGCTAAATCCTTTATCAGTACAAATTTTGATATTTCTTCAAATTGGGAGGAGAATGTTGGTTTCGATGTACAATGTCTGGTCACTCCCAGCCTCATCTATTTGTCACTGACGACCCTGGGACAGACGGAAAAAAAAAAAAAAAACGGTTTCTGCAACTTTTAAAATACAGACACGCCCTCCACCACCAACTTTCAATGTCTACAAAACGTCCTTGGGTTCTAGTATTCTTGCACATGTTTGTTCTCTTACAGGAAATTTGCTCCTTAGGATTTCACTGCAATGTGCTTCTGGATCCCATGCCATGATTTATCTCTGAGGACCCCTGTTCCCCTGGATCCATTTCACCCCGTGCCTGGCCACCTGTGTGGCACACACACATAGGAGCAGGAGGACAAGGCTTTGAGACGGGGAACCCGCACAAGCAATTATCTGGGTTTAGGTCTGCAGGTTATTAAGGTTTTCCGTTTCAACTTCCACAGCTAGAACGAAAGTGTAGAAATCTGTTTTCTAGTTAAAATCTGTTCACATCCCAAGTGTTTTTTAAGTTACTTAACAAGCCTTTGGTAGTCCGAAATACCGGGAAGTGTGCCTGTAACTAGAAACACCAGAAACTTCCATTTCAAAATTGTCATAAACCAGGGATACTTTAGAAAAACCTTTTCAGCCCACTTCGTGCCTTGAGTAATGGTGGGTAAACAGTGGAAACCAAGAGAGGCAACATGGAAGCAAACGGATATAAAAGCACAAGGGAGACATCATGCTCTTGGGGAGAACTAAAATGCAAATTGTGTCTGTAAACGAAAGACATTATACAGAAATCCCAGAAAAACAATTGACTGAAAATCAGACGAACGATCCCATGTTCATCTCATCACCTTGAGAACACGAAGGATACTTTTGTACAGGCAGCACACCTCCTTAAAGCAGCAGCAGAGTGCTTCGTGCACAGCAAGGCCTAGTTCACTGAGCAGCTGGACCTGTGCCCACACCCAGAGGGCAGCACCAGCCACGTGGGTGCAGAGGAGGTTGTCCCGGTGAACTCCACAAGCGGCAGCAACGCTAGGCTCTACGCCACAGGACTTCTGACAACGGACACAGTCGCACAGACTGCAAGTGGACCCCACATCAGCCTCAAGACCTCCCCCACCCGAAAACATCTCCACAGCCAGCCAGGGAGGCAAAGGAAGGGTCTTCATGGCGTGCAGAGTTACAATGAATCTGTGTTCACGCTGCCCCCTCCCACTGTACCCGTCGAGACCCAGACGATGTGCCCTGCTACTACAAAGTCGAAGAGATGTTTGATGGGGGCAGAGCGGAAGAGGCACATTGAATTTGGATCATTTTACCCATGACCCTTCTCTCCTCCCAACCCTCTTTGCGAAAGATGACATTTCTGGGGAAACAGAAGGTGATCAGAAGCAAGTAGCTCAAATGTATGTCCCTTGTAAATTTCGGATATCCATCAATTTCAATTTTGAGATATAGAGAAGTGCTGGGAAGGTTAATTGGCCCTATCAGTGTCAGTGAAGAGCTGATGGAAGAAGTGCGAAAGGCCAAAGGAGAAAACCCATGAGTAGAGAAATTAGCCTTCGGCTAATCTTATCTTCTCTGCTTCCATATATCCCTGTCCGTCCTCAAAAGTTGAGTGAGGTAGGAGATGATAAGATTGAGATTAGGGCAAATTATTTCCCCATCTTTTCCTTTCTCCAGTGCACAGTCTCCTCAACCCGCACACTTGGAGTCTCAGGGTCAGCTCTCCAATACTGGTCGACACAGAGGAAAACCAACTGAACCAAAACGAATCCACCGAATTATCTCTGCTGTGCTTATTTATACCTTCCCGGGTTTTCTTTCCTTTACTGTTAAGTGCCTATAATCAACTTCCATCATTTTAGCAGAGTACTAAAGAGTGACTGCTCCCAACCCCTTCAGATAGGTGATGCTTATGTTTACATCTGCTTATCAGCTCTGTCAAAGTGCTGTTTCGTGGAGGTGCTGTAATTTGATGAACACATGAGACATGCTATTTGCTAGCAAGAAATTCTCAGCTCAAACAAGCTAAGGTGTATGGAGATTCAGTATAACACAGTAATTGGTTAACTCAGTTTACTTGGGACTCCATTTCTTAGGTCTTGGGCTGTTTACATAACCAAAAGGAGTGTGTGTGTGTGTGTGTGTGTGTGTGTGTGTGTGTGTGTGTGTACCACACTTGAACTAGCACCTACCTGCACAAGTACCCCCCTGCCAAGTGATGTGTTTAAAGGCCAACAAAAAGGAAAACACAGAACACATTTATAATCCTGAAAATCTAGGGCTACTTAACCTTTCTGCTGCTTAATTTTAAAGGCAAAAAATGTACTATGAGCAGCATAAATAAGAACTGATTTGAGCATAGTTTTATAATAGATAAAATGTACCTGATGGGTCTAATTCAAATTTCTAAAATCTAACTGTGCCGCATTAGTCTGAGATACAAGATCTAAAGCTGCATGATCTAATCTGAGAATTTACGGACCTGTTTGAAATACCTTCATTTGATTAATTTGAAATGGAGGCCAGGGTATGACCTCTAACAGT
This sequence comes from Cynocephalus volans, assembly GCF_027409185.1. NCBI lineage: Eukaryota > Metazoa > Chordata > Mammalia > Dermoptera > Cynocephalidae > Cynocephalus > Cynocephalus volans. The sequence continues at coordinate 994,061 of NW_026902375.1, forward strand.
CTGATCTTTAATAACCGCTCAAGAGATGAGGCAGGAAGTCAGTCGCGCTTAGAATTCTATGCACTTTCCTCTAGTGAGCACACCCTGCGGTTCCACGCGTGCAAGCACACCCCTCGCTCACTGCGGGATCTACAGAGCAGCTGTACATGCCCTTCAAAACTCAAATGCGTGTTATGTGGGTGTGCGGTATAGGGGTAGGACATGAAAAAACTCCCACCTGTCCAGTCCGAGAGAAATTTAACTCCTGAGAAGCACACCTTAGTTGAACATCAGATGCAACACTAATTTGCAGAGGTTCCCACAACATAGGAACAAAAGGGCTGACGTTATGTGTTGATAGCAGATCGTGTGTGAAAACTAAAGTTTTATACGGGGCTGTACGAAGACTAACTGAGGTCTGGAAAATGAGGAATTTTAAATGCTGGACAGTCTCTATACTCAGATTCCGCTGAAGACAATGCAAATACTTATAAGAGCCTGATAATAAAAACAGATTAAAAAAACTTAATCATCAAGGTGAAGCATTTAGTAATGAGGTTTGTACAGCTTTTCGGAAAACACTGACTGGAAGTCCCAACCGGCTAGAGGTAGGCCAGTGTCAGGAGGCATCCCGGACATGGGCATTAGCTTCCAGCACTGATGGTGCAGCCAGTGTCGATGATAAGAATTAAAACACAACTGCAACCCCCAGTCCTGGACAGGCTCAGGAAGCGGCTATCTGGAAAGAGTGGGAGGGGTCCAGGAGGCCAGCCCCCAGGTGATACATACGTTTGCACAACAGTGACGGCGAGCCACTGGAAGTCTTTTCCAGCTGTACTGCGCTGTAATTGTGGTCGCTTGCTCAGGACAGCATGCTGCTTTCACAAGTTGTCTCCTTCCTGAGGGATTTGCTCCTAGAAAAAGCCACCACCGCCTTCTTCACTGTGCCTTCTTCTTCTTCTTTTTCTTTTTTTTCCTGGAGCTTGTCTCTTCTGCAGAGAAGAGCTTTTAACACCTCCCTGGATAGTCAGTAAAACCCCAAGCATTAAGAAGGCCAGAAAATACACGTCCACTTCATTTCACTGAAAAAGAAAGGTCATGATCCTATCCCTTCTTTGGGTCATCCACCCTGAGTCTGCACACCACATTTGCTCAGCAGCAGTCTGGCTACCCTTGCACATCCAGCAAACCCTTAGCACTCCTTCCTCTTATTCAGGATTCCAACTTTTTGAGCGACAAGAAGATCCCTGACACAGAGGGATCCTTGCTGAGGTATGAGAGCAGTGACACAGGATGCAAGAAGAGCACAAATGATGTTTCTTTATCCTCTGCCAAGCCCAGGGCACGCTTGGTGCTGCCATTCTCCTCCTGGGTGCAGCAGCAAACGCTTCTTCGTCAGTTCTATGATCCAACACTGCCGCCCTTAAAAATTAAGTCACCTCAAAAGTTACATAAGTATTTGAAAATACTCAAGAAAACTCTCCAAACACTGCTAGTTACACTTTGCTTGTCATAAATGGAACATCAATCTGAGCCCCAGGACAGGCCAGAGACAAGAACCTGTGATTTCCAGCCAGGCCTGAATTCTCCCCAAATTCCACAGAGTACCAAAACAGGACAATCTTGGCAGGAGCCAAGGGCAGCCTCCTCTACCCTGAAGCAGGCCATGCCTGGAGTCCTTGGCATGAACCGAGGGCAGCATCTCCTGCCTGGAAGCAGTCATGAAGCACACCGAAACACCACTTCCACGTGGGTGGGCCACTGTTGCTTTGCCTCCCACAGATCTGTCCCCCCTTTTCCCCTGGGTGATGGAGCTGCCAAAGATTCCTCAAAGCCCATCTCTTTTGAGCAGTGAGAAGCCCCGGGCTTCTCTTCCTGCATTTATTCTCCAGACCAAGAAGTTACAGGAAGAGACATAGGTGGGGTTTTGAACATAGGTTCAGTTTTACAAGTTTTGCAATAGAAGCTGGTAACATTCAGTCAAAACAAGTCAGATGACACTCTGTTAGGCAATTAAGTGATCCACTATAACAAAGCCTTGATTTACCCGAAATTCCTTTTCCCTCTAGCAGCTTTTTAGTAACGTTGCCTATCAATTAGTCACTTGTCTGTCTTAGAATCAGCAGCCTTGCTGTGTTATGATTCTTTTCCTGCAACAGAGACTCGATGCCCGGGGGTTAAAATTCCTGTCCTTTGCAAGGTCAATATTTGAAACTGCAAGGCTTTTGGTGACTAAAGTCACCTATTACCCAAGAGCAGTAATAGGAAATTAATGTAATACATTAAAAAAGGTAATTGCCTTCCTTAACCACGAAGATGGCATTTTATAAAATTAGCTGCTTCTCTTAAAAGGCAACCTTCATTATCCTTTACCTACTCTTTAAAGACTATACAAACAGGAATAAGTAAATTATGGATAAAATGTTCTATAACTGGGAGAACTCAACGGCCAGTTGCCCACAGCTTACCTGCTGGTGTCCTGTGACACATATTGAAGCCTCCGTTGTACTTTGAGGAAAAATGTTCCAAACATGCCCAAAGTTCTACCCAGCAGCCGCCCCGGGAACCTGCATGCACTTCTGTCCCACTGCGAGTGGCAACCACATCGGCGGTGCTGGACTCGGGTCAGCCCTGCTGGAATGGCAGTGAAAGAGAAACTCATGTTTCAGCACAGCTAAGACGTAAACGTGCAAGTGCAATTTTTAGTGAACAGTGTCGCGTATACATTTACAGGCGGCCAAGGGATAACTCTGTGACCAAAGGAAAACAAAACCTATTCTAGAAAAACAGCAGCTCTGCCTTTCAGGGATGAGACAACCCTGCAAGCTGCTGAGCTCTCTGCTGGTCACCGGTGATGTCATCCCGGTAGCACTGACCCTGTCACCGCCAGAGGTGCCTCACCCAGTCCCCTCCCATCTGTCCGCTGGACTGGAGGGGCGCCATTCTGTCCACACAGCTTCCTTGAGCACCTGCACCCTTGGGGCCTGCTTGTTGGGAGGAAAGCTGTCACCCGCGGCAGCTGGCTTAAACCTTAGCAGCAGGAGGAACAGCTGCCCGTGGCCAGGCCACTGCCCCAGATGAAACTGTTGCTGCCGGGCCTGGCCATCTCTTCCCAACGGAAATAAGTTGTTTGGGGTTCAGCAGACTCTAGAATGAAGCGGGCCCCTTGGGCACAGGGAGCAACAGCACATCCTAGTGGGCTAATTTCCCCAAAGCTTGAAACTAGGTGTCTTGTCTCACTCCAAGGATGGCTGTGGCACTACAGCATCGCTGGACGCTGGGTGGCAGTAGAGGGCCTCACAGAAACCAGGCACAGACAATCTGGCCTCCAGCAAAGGAATGATGCTAATGCGCTCCTCTGGGTAGAATTTGCACAATAACCCACATGGAAGTCGCAGCAGGACAGGGATGAAAACTATGGGGCAAGAGGTCAAGTCTGCACAATCCCAACCAACCCCACCGATGCCCATGTCCAGTAACGGCACACACTGGATGGCTCCCCACAGGCAAAGGAACAGGTGAGACACACCCCTTCTCTGTACCTGGTGACGGATTCAGGGAAGTCAGGCTCCAGGCCCTCTCTCACTCCCACCGTGTCCTGAATCCTCACCATCAGCTACAGCTGCAAGGACTGTTTCTCTTCTGTGAACCTGCAAGCTAAGGGTCTGAAGCGACACAGTGGAGAAAGCATGCGAGGAAATTCTGCTCCACTTTTCCACCTCAGTGAGGCACGTGCACAATGTAGTTTCCCATCTCAACTGTTGCTTCGCTGTCAAGATTTCTTTTGGTGTGAGAGACCAAGGTGTCAGTAGCAAAAGAAAATGTTTTGCTTTTGCTCCCCTCAGTATGCTTCAACATTTCCAAGTGAATTTCACGTCACAAGGGGAGATGGGGATTGCCCTCAACTGGAATGTGGGTCACCTCCCAGCTGTGTGGTGATGTGTCTGGGGCCAAGGCCAGAGCTGCTGCTTTTCCAGATTTTCCAAGCCAGAAACAAGCACTGTTCACTTTAATAAGGTTAAGTTTAAACCGACATCCTTTTTTGGTGCCTAAACTGTTGACTACATACCCCAGCAAGACAGAAGCGTGTGAAAGCCGTCCATTCACACTCCCCTTCTCCCAGACGGCCACATGCGCATATCCCCAGAGCTGAAGGCACTGTGCAAAGCACGGTGCAGTATATGCGGCCAGTAACCGTGTGTTCTTCTCACTGAACACTTCCAGGGTTGCATCAAGTAAAAGTTGCCTCAACTTTCACTGAAGTAGATAAAAGCTGCAAAAACCCTTACTGATTTCCTAAGTTTACTTCTCTAAGTCCCAAAAGCTAAGACTATAACTACGTTAGCGTTCATGTATGACAAACAAATATTAAATAGTTTACACCTTTATACCAATTTATCTGTAGCTCGTGCAGGTCCAATTGGACCTGGCAGACATCTACAGAACATTTCATGCAACAACTAGAGAATACACATTTTTTCTCATCGGCACATGGAACATTCTCCAGGATAGACCACATGTTAGGTCACAAAACAGGTTTCAGCAAATTTTTCAAAGCTGACATCATTCCTAGTATCTTTTCTGACCACAATTGACTAGCACTGGAAATCAATTACAAGCGAATTTCTGGAAACTACTCCAGTGCATGAAAACTGAACAACAGGCTCCCGAATGACCTATGGGTCCAAGAAGAAATTAAAAAGGAAATCAAAAACGTTCTTGAAACTAATGAAAAAAGATGCATCCTACCAAAACCTGTGGGATACTGTAAAAGCAACAGCGACGAGGCAATATATTGCAATACATGCTCACATCAAAAGGATGGAGAAACTTCACGTAAATGACCGAACCGTACACCTCAAAGAACCACCACCACCACAACAATGCAATCATAAAAGTACTAGAGAGAAAGAAATAATTAACATCAGGGCAGAGTTCAATGAAATGGAGACCCCCAAAACGATACAAAGGATCAGCGAAACACAAAGTTGTTTTTTGAGAAGATAAATAAAATAGACAAACCATTAGCTTTGCCCACTCTCACCACACTCATTCAACATAGTACTGAAAGCCCTAACCAGAGCAATCAAGCAAGACAAAGAAATGAAGGGCATTCAGATTGGGAAGGACAAAGTCAAGTTGTCCCTGTTTGCAGATGACGCGATCTTATAGATAGAAAACCTAAAGGCTACCAGAACGCCCTTACGGCTGACTAACAATTTTAATAATTTTGCGGGGTACAAAATCAACACCCACAGATCAGGAGCATTTTTATACTCCGGCAATGAACTGGCAGAAAAAGAAATCAAGAAAGCAAGCCCATTTACAATAGTCACCCCCAAGATAAAATACCTAGGAACCAATTGAACCAAGGAGGTTAATGCAGATCTCTACAATGAGAACTACCAAACACCAGTGAGAGAAATTAAAGAGCACCCAAAAATAGTGGAATGACATACCAGGCTCTGGTACGGGAAGAATTAACATCGTGAAAATGTCCTTTCTACCCACAGCAGTCTACAAATTCAACGCAATCTCCGTCAAAATAGCAACAACTTTCTTCACAGAAATAGAAAAAGCAGTGCTAACATTCATATGGAATACGAAAAGATCCTGAATAGCCAAAGCAATTTTGAGCTTAAAAGCACCCCAAAAACAGAAAGGCTGGAGGCATAACACCACCCAATTTCAAATTCTATGACAAGGCTCAAAACAGCATGGTGATGGCATAGAAACAGACACTCAGATCAATGGAACAGGATAGAAAACCCAGGAATAATCAATTTGCCTACTTACAGCCAACCGATTTTTGACAAAGCAAACCAGAACATACGCTGTGGAAAAGACAGCCTCTTCAGGAAATAAACGGTGCCCGCAAAATTGGACAATCCACATGCAGAAGAATGAAACTGGACCAGCATCTCACCATATGCCAAAATCGACTCGAAATGGATTAAAGACCAGAATATAAGACCCCAAACCATTACATGACTGAAGGAAAACAGAGGGGAAACACTCCAGGAAGTAGGTGGGGGCAAAGGCTTTATGAATAAGACCCGAAACCCACAAGCAACAATATAAAAACTAAACAAATGAGCTAATGTCAAACTAAGAAGCTTCCACACAGCAAAGGAAACAATCAACAGAGCAGAAAGGCACCCTAAAAAAAGGGAGAAAATATGTGTAAACTATACGTCTGCCAAGGGCTTAATATCCAGAACATACCAAGAACTCAAACAGCTGTACAGTATGAAAACAAGTAATCCGATTTAAAACTGGGCAAACGAGATGAATAGACATTTTTCAAAGACATACAAATGGCCAACGGTACACGAAAAAATGCTCAGCATCACTAGTCATCAGAGAAATGCAAATCAAAACCACATTGAGATATCATGTCAACCCAGATAGACTGGCCATTGTTAAAAAGACCATTAATAAGAAATGCTACTGAGGATATGAGGAAAGGAGAACTCTTCTCCAATGTTGGTGGGACTGTAAATTAGCACAGTCACTATGGAAAACAGTAAAGAAGTTTCCTCCAATACAGATAGTACTACCATATGATCCAGCAGTTCCACTACTGGGTATATATCCAAAGAAATGGAAGTCATATGGAAGGGACACCTGCACTCCCATGTTCACTGCAGCTTTACTTACAATAGCCAAAATATAGAACCAACCTCAGTGCCCTTCGACAGATGACTGGATAAAAAAAATGTGATACACGTACACCATGGAATAATACTCAGTGATAAAGGAAAAGAATGAAATTCTGCCATCGGTAACAACCTGGATGAGTCTGGAGAAAATTATGTTGTGTGAAATAAGCCAGACAAGGGAAGATAAATATCACATGCTCTCACTTATAACTAGGTAGAAAGGAAGGAAGGAAGGAAGGAAGGAAGGAAGGAAGGAAGGAAGGAAGGAAGGAAGCAAAGGACTACAACAGTTCCTTGAACTTTCAGAAGGACAGAAGAAACCAATGGTTACTAGAGATGAGGGGATGGACGGAGGGAGGGAGTTGGGGGCGTGATGGGTCAGGCAAAGGGCATAAAGAAAAATCATGATTTGTAATAATGAATATGCTAATAAAAATAATTTTAAAAGTAAGACACTTTAAAACACAAAAAGAATGCCATTATTGACATTCCAGAAAATTCCAGCTATGTGGATAACATTAAAAACCAGCTGTCAAGCTAAATCCTTTATCAGTACAAATTTTGATATTTCTTCAAATTGGGAGGAGAATGTTGGTTTCGATGTACAATGTCTGGTCACTCCCAGCCTCATCTATTTGTCACTGACGACCCTGGGACAGACGGAAAAAAAAAAAAAAACGGTTTCTGCAACTTTTAAAATACAGACACGCCCTCCACCACCAACTTTCAATGTCTACAAAACGTCCTTGGGTTCTAGTATTCTTGCACATGTTTGTTCTCTTACAGGAAATTTGCTCCTTAGGATTTCACTGCAATGTGCTTCTGGATCCCATGCCATGATTTATCTCTGAGGACCCCTGTTCCCCTGGATCCATTTCACCCCGTGCCTGGCCACCTGTGTGGCACACACACATAGGAGCAGGAGGACAAGGCTTTGAGATGGGGAACCCGCACAAGCAATTATCTGGGTTTAGGTCTGCAGGTTATTAAGGTTTTCCGTTTCAACTTCCACAGCTAGAACGAAAGTGTAGAAATCTGTTTTCTAGTTAAAATCTGTTCACATCCCAAGTGTTTTTTAAGTTACTTAACAAGCCTTTGGTAGTCCGAAATACCGGGAAGTGTGCCTGTAACTAGAAACACCAGAAACTTCCATTTCAAAATTGTCATAAACCAGGGATACTTTAGAAAAACCTTTTCAGCCCACTTCGTGCCTTGAGTAATGGTGGGTAAACAGTGGAAACCAAGAGAGGCAACATGGAAGCAAACGGATATAAAAGCACAAGGGAGACATCATGCTCTTGGGGAGAACTAAAATGCAAATTGTGTCTGTAAACGAAAGACATTATACAGAAATCCCAGAAAAACAATTGACTGAAAATCAGACGAACGATCCCATGTTCATCTCATCACCTTGAGAACACGAAGGATACTTTTGTACAGGCAGCACACCTCCTTAAAGCAGCAGCAGAGTGCTTCGTGCACAGCAAGGCCTAGTTCACTGAGCAGCTGGACCTGTGCCCACACCCAGAGGGCAGCACCAGCCACGTGGGTGCAGAGGAGGTTGTCCCGGTGAACTCCACAAGCGGCAGCAACGCTAGGCTCTACGCCACAGGACTTCTGACAACGGACACAGTCGCACAGACTGCAAGTGGACCCCACATCAGCCTCAAGACCTCCCCCACCCGAAAACATCTCCACAGCCAGCCAGGGAGGCAAAGGAAGGGTCTTCATGGCGTGCAGAGTTACAATGAATCTGTGTTCACGCTGCCCCCTCCCACTGTACCCGTCGAGACCCAGACGATGTGCCCTGCTACTACAAAGTCGAAGAGATGTTTGATGGGGGCAGAGCGGAAGAGGCACATTGAATTTGGATCATTTTACCCATGACCCTTCTCTCCTCCCAACCCTCTTTGCGAAAGATGACATTTCTGGGGAAACAGAAGGTGATCAGAAGCAAGTAGCTCAAATGTATGTCCCTTGTAAATTTCGGATATCCATCAATTTCAATTTTGAGATATAGAGAAGTGCTGGGAAGGTTAATTGGCCCTATCAGTGTCAGTGAAGAGCTGATGGAAGAAGTGCGAAAGGCCAAAGGAGAAAACCCATGAGTAGAGAAATTAGCCTTCGGCTAATCTTATCTTCTCTGCTTCCATATATCCCTGTCCGTCCTCAAAAGTTGAGTGAGGTAGGAGATGATAAGATTGAGATTAGGGCAAATTATTTCCCCATCTTTTCCTTTCTCCAGTGCACAGTCTCCTCAACCCGCACACTTGGAGTCTCAGGGTCAGCTCTCCAATACTGGTCGACACAGAGGAAAACCAACTGAACCAAAACGAATCCACCGAATTATCTCTGCTGTGCTTATTTATACCTTCCCGGGTTTTCTTTCCTTTACTGTTAAGTGCCTATAATCAACTTCCATCATTTTAGCAGAGTACTAAAGAGTGACTGCTCCCAACTCCTTCAGATAGGTGATGCTTATGTTTACATCTGCTTATCAGCTCTGTCAAAGTGCTGTTTCGTGGAGGTGCTGTAATTTGATGAACACATGAGACATGCTATTTGCTAGCAAGAAATTCTCAGCTCAAACAAGCTAAGGTGTATGGAGATTCAGTATAACACAGTAATTGGTTAACTCAGTTTACTTGGGACTCCATTTCTTAGGTCTTGGGCTGTTTACATAACCAAAAGGAGTGTGTGTGTGTGTGTGTGTGTGTGTGTGTGTGTGTGTGTACCACACTTGAACTAGCACCTACCTGCACAAGTACCCCCCTGCCAAGTGATGTGTTTAAAGGCCAACAAAAAGGAAAACACAGAACACATTTATAATCCTGAAAATCTAGGGCTACTTAACCTTTCTGCTGCTTAATTTTAAAGGCAAAAAATGTACTATGAGCAGCATAAATAAGAACTGATTTGAGCATAGTTTTATAATAGATAAAATGTACCTGATGGGTCTAATTCAAATTTCTAAAATCTAACTGTGCCGCATTAGTCTGAGATACAAGATCTAAAGCTGCATGATCTAATCTGAGAATTTACGGACCTGTTTGAAATACCTTCATTTGATTAATTTGAAATGGAGGCCAGGGTATGACCTCTAACAGTCTGATCTTTAATAACCGCTCAAGAGATGAGGCAGGAAGTCAGTCGCGCTTAGAATTCTATGCACTTTCCTCTAGTGAGCACACCCTGCGGTTCCACGCGTGCAAGCACACCCCTCGCTCACTGCGGGATCTACAGAGCAGCTGTACATGCCCTTCAAAACTCAAATGCGTGTTATGTGGGTGTGCGGTATAGGGGTAGGACATGAAAAAACTCCCACCTGTCCAGTCCGAGAGAAATTTAACTCCTGAGAAGCACACCTTAGTTGAACATCAGATGCAACACTAATTTGCAGAGGTTCCCACAACATAGGAACAAAAGGGCTGACGTTATGTGTTGATAGCAGATCGTGTGTGAAAACTAAAGTTTTATACGGGGCTGTACGAAGACTAACTGAGGTCTGGAAAATGAGGAATTTTAAATGCTGGACAGTCTCTATACTCAGATTCCGCTGAAGACAATGCAAATACTTATAAGAGCCTGATAATAAAAACAGATTAAAAAAACTTAATCATCAAGGTGAAGCATTTAGTAATGAGGTTTGTACAGCTTTTCGGAAAACACTGACTGGAAGTCCCAACCGGCTAGAGGTAGGCCAGTGTCAGGAGGCATCCCGGACATGGGCATTAGCTTCCAGCACTGATGGTGCAGCCAGTGTCGATGATAAGAATTAAAACACAACTGCAACCCCCAGTCCTGGACAGGCTCAGGAAGCGGCTATCTGGAAAGAGTGGGAGGGGTCCAGGAGGCCAGCCCCCAGGTGATACATACGTTTGCACAACAGTGACGGCGAGCCACTGGAAGTCTTTTCCAGCTGTACTGCGCTGTAATTGTGGTCGCTTGCTCAGGACAGCATGCTGCTTTCACAAGTTGTCTCCTTCCTGAGGGATTTGCTCCTAGAAAAAGCCACCACCGCCTTCTTCACTGTGCCTTCTTCTTCTTCTTTTTCTTTTTTTTCCTGGAGCTTGTCTCTTCTGCAGAGAAGAGCTTTTAACACCTCCCTGGATAGTCAGTAAAACCCCAAGCATTAAGAAGGCCAGAAAATACACGTCCACTTCATTTCACTGAAAAAGAAAGGTCATGATCCTATCCCTTCTTTGGGTCATCCACCCTGAGTCTGCACACCACATTTGCTCAGCAGCAGTCTGGCTACCCTTGCACATCCAGCAAACCCTTAGCACTCCTTCCTCTTATTCAGGATTCCAACTTTTTGAGCGACAAGAAGATCCCTGACACAGAGGGATCCTTGCTGAGGTATGAGAGCAGTGACACAGGATGCAAGAAGAGCACAAATGATGTTTCTTTATCCTCTGCCAAGCCCAGGGCACGCTTGGTGCTGCCATTCTCCTCCTGGGTGCAGCAGCAAACGCTTCTTCGTCAGTTCTATGATCCAACACTGCCGCCCTTAAAAATTAAGTCACCTCAAAAGTTACATAAGTATTTGAAAATACTCAAGAAAACTCTCCAAACACTGCTAGTTACACTTTGCTTGTCATAAATGGAACATCAATCTGAGCCCCAGGACAGGCCAGAGACAAGAACCTGTGATTTCCAGCCAGGCCTGAATTCTCCCCAAATTCCACAGAGTACCAAAACAGGACAATCTTGGCAGGAGCCAAGGGCAGCCTCCTCTACCCTGAAGCAGGCCATGCCTGGAGTCCTTGGCATGAACCGAGGGCAGCATCTCCTGCCTGGAAGCAGTCATGAAGCACACCGAAACACCACTTCCACGTGGGTGGGCCACTGTTGCTTTGCCTCCCACAGATCTGTCCCCCCTTTTCCCCTGGGTGATGGAGCTGCCAAAGATTCCTCAAAGCCCATCTCTTTTGAGCAGTGAGAAGCCCCGGGCTTCTCTTCCTGCATTTATTCTCCAGACCAAGAAGTTACAGGAAGAGACATAGGTGGGGTTTTGAACATAGGTTCAGTTTTACAAGTTTTGCAATAGAAGCTGGTAACATTCAGTCAAAACAAGTCAGATGACACTCTGTTAGGCAATTAAGTGATCCACTATAACAAAGCCTTGATTTACCCGAAATTCCTTTTCCCTCTAGCAGCTTTTTAGTAACGTTGCCTATCAATTAGTCACTTGTCTGTCTTAGAATCAGCAGCCTTGCTGTGTTATGATTCTTTTCCTGCAACAGAGACTCGATGCCCGGGGGTTAAAATTCCTGTCCTTTGCAAGGTCAATATTTGAAACTGCAAGGCTTTTGGTGACTAAAGTCACCTATTACCCAAGAGCAGTAATAGGAAATTAATGTAATACATTAAAAAAGGTAATTGCCTTCCTTAACCACGAAGATGGCATTTTATAAAATTAGCTGCTTCTCTTAAAAGGCAACCTTCATTATCCTTTACCTACTCTTTAAAGACTATACAAACAGGAATAAGTAAATTATGGATAAAATGTTCTATAACTGGGAGAACTCAACGGCCAGTTGCCCACAGCTTACCTGCTGGTGTCCTGTGACACATATTGAAGCCTCCGTTGTACTTTGAGGAAAAATGTTCCAAACATGCCCAAAGTTCTACCCAGCAGCCGCCCCGGGAACCTGCATGCACTTCTGTCCCACTGCGAGTGGCAACCACATCGGCGGTGCTGGACTCGGGTCAGCCCTGCTGGAATGGCAGTGAAAGAGAAACTCATGTTTCAGCACAGCTAAGACGTAAACGTGCAAGTGCAATTTTTAGTGAACAGTGTCGCGTATACATTTACAGGCGGCCAAGGGATAACTCTGTGACCAAAGGAAAACAAAACCTATTCTAGAAAAACAGCAGCTCTGCCTTTCAGGGATGAGACAACCCTGCAAGCTGCTGAGCTCTCTGCTGGTCACCGGTGATGTCATCCCGGTAGCACTGACCCTGTCACCGCCAGAGGTGCCTCACCCAGTCCCCTCCCATCTGTCCGCTGGACTGGAGGGGCGCCATTCTGTCCACACAGCTTCCTTGAGCACCTGCACCCTTGGGGCCTGCTTGTTGGGAGGAAAGCTGTCACCCGCGGCAGCTGGCTTAAACCTTAGCAGCAGGAGGAACAGCTGCCCGTGGCCAGGCCACTGCCCCAGATGAAACTGTTGCTGCCGGGCCTGGCCATCTCTTCCCAACGGAAATAAGTTGTTTGGGGTTCAGCAGACTCTAGAATGAAGCGGGCCCCTTGGGCACAGGGAGCAACAGCACATCCTAGTGGGCTAATTTCCCCAAAGCTTGAAACTAGGTGTCTTGTCTCACTCCAAGGATGGCTGTGGCACTACAGCATCGCTGGACGCTGGGTGGCAGTAGAGGGCCTCACAGAAACCAGGCACAGACAATCTGGCCTCCAGCAAAGGAATGATGCTAATGCGCTCCTCTGGGTAGAATTTGCACAATAACCCACATGGAAGTCGCAGCAGGACAGGGATGAAAACTATGGGGCAAGAGGTCAAGTCTGCACAATCCCAACCAACCCCACCGATGCCCATGTCCAGTAACGGCACACACTGGATGGCTCCCCACAGGCAAAGGAACAGGTGAGACACACCCCTTCTCTGTACCTGGTGACGGATTCAGGGAAGTCAGGCTCCAGGCCCTCTCTCACTCCCACCGTGTCCTGAATCCTCACCATCAGCTACAGCTGCAAGGACTGTTTCTCTTCTGTGAACCTGCAAGCTAAGGGTCTGAAGCGACACAGTGGAGAAAGCATGCGAGGAAATTCTGCTCCACTTTTCCACCTCAGTGAGGCACGTGCACAATGTAGTTTCCCATCTCAACTGTTGCTTCGCTGTCAAGATTTCTTTTGGTGTGAGAGACCAAGGTGTCAGTAGCAAAAGAAAATGTTTTGCTTTTGCTCCCCTCAGTATGCTTCAACATTTCCAAGTGAATTTCACGTCACAAGGGGACATGGGGATTGCCCTCAACTGGAATGTGGGTCACCTCCCAGCTGTGTGGTGATGTGTCTGGGGCCAAGGCCAGAGCTGCTGCTTTTCCAGATTTTCCAAGCCAGAAACAAGCACTGTTCACTTTAATAAGGTTAAGTTTAAACCGACATCCTTTTTTGGTGCCTAAACTGTTGACTACATACCCCAGCAAGACAGAAGCGTGTGAAAGCCGTCCATTCACACTCCCCTTCTCCCAGACGGCCACATGCGCATATCCCCAGAGCTGAAGGCACTGTGCAAAGCACGGTGCAGTATATGCGGCCAGTAACCGTGTGTTCTTCTCACTGAACACTTCCAGGGTTGCATCAAGTAAAAGTTGCCTCAACTTTCACTGAAGTAGATAAAAGCTGCAAAAACCCTTACTGATTTCCTAAGTTTACTTCTCTAAGTCCCAAAAGCTAAGACTATAACTACGTTAGCGTTCATGTATGACAAACAAATATTAAATAGTTTACACCTTTATACCAATTTATCTGTAGCTCGTGCAGGTCCAATTGGACCTGGCAGACATCTACAGAACATTTCATGCAACAACTAGAGAATACACATTTTTTCTCATCGGCACATGGAACATTCTCCAGGATAGACCACATGTTAGGTCACAAAACAGGTTTCAGCAAATTTTTCAAAGCTGACATCATTCCTAGTATCTTTTCTGACCACAATTGACTAGCACTGGAAATCAATTACAAGCGAATTTCTGGAAACTACTCCAGTGCATGAAAACTGAACAACAGGCTCCCGAATGACCTATGGGTCCAAGAAGAAATTAAAAAGGAAATCAAAAACGTTCTTGAAACTAATGAAAAAAGATGCATCCTACCAAAACCTGTGGGATACTGTAAAAGCAACAGCGACGAGGCAATATATTGCAATACATGCTCACATCAAAAGGATGGAGAAACTTCACGTAAATGACCGAACCGTACACCTCAAAGAACCACCACCACCACAACAATGCAATCATAAAAGTACTAGAGAGAAAGAAATAATTAACATCAGGGCAGAGTTCAATGAAATGGAGACCCCCAAAACGATACAAAGGATCAGCGAAACACAAAGTTGTTTTTTGAGAAGATAAATAAAATAGACAAACCATTAGCTTTGCCCACTCTCACCACACTCATTCAACATAGTATTGAAAGCCCTAACCAGAGCAATCAAGCAAGACAAAGAAATGAAGGGCATTCAGATTGGGAAGGACAAAGTCAAGTTGTCCCTGTTTGCAGATGACGCGATCTTATAGATAGAAAACCTAAAGGCTACCAGAACGCCCTTACGGCTGACTAACAATTTTAATAATTTTGCGGGGTACAAAATCAACACCCACAGATCAGGAGCATTTTTATACTCCGGCAATGAACTGGCAGAAAAAGAAATCAAGAAAGCAAGCCCATTTACAATAGTCACCCCCAAGATAAAATACCTAGGAACCAATTGAACCAAGGAGGTTAATGCAGATCTCTACAATGAGAACTACCAAACACCAGTGAGAGAAATTAAAGAGCACCCAAAAATAGTGGAATGACATACCAGGCTCTGGTACGGGAAGAATTAACATCGTGAAAATGTCCTTTCTACCCACAGCAGTCTACAAATTCAACGCAATCTCCGTCAAAATAGCAACAACTTTCTTCACAGAAATAGAAAAAGCAGTGCTAACATTCATATGGAATACGAAAAGATCCTGAATAGCCAAAGCAATTTTGAGCTTAAAAGCACCCCAAAAACAGAAAGGCTGGAGGCATAACACCACCCAATTTCAAATTCTATGACAAGGCTCAAAACAGCATGGTGATGGCATAGAAACAGACACTCAGATCAATGGAACAGGATAGAAAACCCAGGAATAATCAATTTGCCTACTTACAGCCAACCGATTTTTGACAAAGCAAACCAGAACATACGCTGTGGAAAAGACAGCCTCTTCAGGAAATAAACGGTGCCCGCAAAATTGGACAATCCACATGCAGAAGAATGAAACTGGACCAGCATCTCACCATATGCCAAAATCGACTCGAAATGGATTAAAGACCAGAATATAAGACCCCAAACCATTACATGACTGAAGGAAAACAGAGGGGAAACACTCCAGGAAGTAGGTGGGGGCAAAGGCTTTATGAATAAGACCCGAAACCCACAAGCAACAATATAAAAACTAAACAAATGAGCTAATGTCAAACTAAGAAGCTTCCACACAGCAAAGGAAACAATCAACAGAGCAGAAAGGCACCCTAAAAAAAGGGAGAAAATATGTGTAAACTATACGTCTGCCAAGGGCTTAATATCCAGAACATACCAAGAACTCAAACAGCTGTACAGTATGAAAACAAGTAATCCGATTTAAAACTGGGCAAACGAGATGAATAGACATTTTTCAAAGACATACAAATGGCCAACGGTACACGAAAAAATGCTCAGCATCACTAGTCATCAGAGAAATGCAAATCAAAACCACATTGAGATATCATGTCAACCCAGATAGACTGGCCATTGTTAAAAAGACCATTAATAAGAAATGCTACTGAGGATATGAGGAAAGGAGAACTCTTCTCCAATGTTGGTGGGACTGTAAATTAGCACAGTCACTATGGAAAACAGTAAAGAAGTTTCCTCCAATACAGATAGTACTACCATATGATCCAGCAGTTCCACTACTGGGTATATATCCAAAGAAATGGAAGTCATATGGAAGGGACACCTGCACTCCCATGTTCACTGCAGCTTTACTTACAATAGCCAAAATATAGAACCAACCTCAGTGCCCTTCGACAGATGACTGGATAAAAAAAATGTGATACACGTACACCATGGAATAATACTCAGTGATAAAGGAAAAGAATGAAATTCTGCCATCGGTAACAACCTGGATGAGTCTGGAGAAAATTATGTTGTGTGAAATAAGCCAGACAAGGGAAGATAAATATCACATGCTCTCACTTATAACTAGGTAGAAAGGAAGGAAGGAAGGAAGGAAGGAAGGAAGGAAGGAAGGAAGGAAGGAAGGAAGGAAGGAAGGAAGCAAAGGACTACAACAGTTCCTTGAACTTTCAGAAGGACAGAAGAAACCAATGGTTACTAGAGATGAGGGGATGGACGGAGGGAGGGAGTTGGGGGCGTGATGGGTCAGGCAAAGGGCATAAAGAAAAATCATGATTTGTAATAATGAATATGCTAATAAAAATAATTTAAAAAGTAAGACACTTTAAAACACAAAAAGAATGCCATTATTGACATTCCAGAAAATTCCAGCTATGTGGATAACATTAAAAACCAGCTGTCAAGCTAAATCCTTTATCAGTACAAATTTTGATATTTCTTCAAATTGGGAGGAGAATGTTGGTTTCGATGTACAATGTCTGGTCACTCCCAGCCTCATCTATTTGTCACTGACGACCCTGGGACAGACGGAAAAAAAAAAAAAAACGGTTTCTGCAACTTTTAAAATACAGACACGCCCTCCACCACCAACTTTCAATGTCTACAAAACGTCCTTGGGTTCTAGTATTCTTGCACATGTTTGTTCTCTTACAGGAAATTTGCTCCTTAGGATTTCACTGCAATGTGCTTCTGGATCCCATGCCATGATTTATCTCTGAGGACCCCTGTTCCCCTGGATCCATTTCACCCCGTGCCTGGCCACCTGTGTGGCACACACACATAGGAGCAGGAGGACAAGGCTTTGAGATGGGGAACCCGCACAAGCAATTATCTGGGTTTAGGTCTGCAGGTTATTAAGGTTTTCCGTTTCAACTTCCACAGCTAGAACGAAAGTGTAGAAATCTGTTTTCTAGTTAAAATCTGTTCACATCCCAAGTGTTTTTTAAGTTACTTAACAAGCCTTTGGTAGTCCGAAATACCGGGAAGTGTGCCTGTAACTAGAAACACCAGAAACTTCCATTTCAAAATTGTCATAAACCAGGGATACTTTAGAAAAACCTTTTCAGCCCACTTCGTGCCTTGAGTAATGGTGGGTAAACAGTGGAAACCAAGAGAGGCAACATGGAAGCAAACGGATATAAAAGCACAAGGGAGACATCATGCTCTTGGGGAGAACTAAAATGCAAATTGTGTCTGTAAACGAAAGACATTATACAGAAATCCCAGAAAAACAATTGACTGAAAATCAGACGAACGATCCCATGTTCATCTCATCACCTTGAGAACACGAAGGATACTTTTGTACAGGCAGCACACCTCCTTAAAGCAGCAGCAGAGTGCTTCGTGCACAGCAAGGCCTAGTTCACTGAGCAGCTGGACCTGTGCCCACACCCAGAGGGCAGCACCAGTCACGTGGGTGCAGAGGAGGTTGTCCCGGTGAACTCCACAAGCGGCAGCAACGCTAGGCTCTACGCCACAGGACTTCTGACAACGGACACAGTCGCACAGACTGCAAGTGGACCCCACATCAGCCTCAAGACCTCCCCCACCCGAAAACATCTCCACAGCCAGCCAGGGAGGCAAAGGAAGGGTCTTCATGGCGTGCAGAGTTACAATGAATCTGTGTTCACGCTGCCCCCTCCCACTGTACCCGTCGAGACCCAGACGATGTGCCCTGCTACTACAAAGTCGAAGAGATGTTTGATGGGGGCAGAGCGGAAGAGGCACATTGAATTTGGATCATTTTACCCATGACCCTTCTCTCCTCCCAACCCTCTTTGCGAAAGATGACATTTCTGGGGAAACAGAAGGTGATCAGAAGCAAGTAGCTCAAATGTATGTCCCTTGTAAATTTCGGATATCCATCAATTTCAATTTTGAGATATAGAGAAGTGCTGGGAAGGTTAATTGGCCCTATCAGTGTCAGTGAAGAGCTGATGGAAGAAGTGCGAAAGGCCAAAGGAGAAAACCCATGAGTAGAGAAATTAGCCTTCGGCTAATCTTATCTTCTCTGCTTCCATATATCCCTGTCCGTCCTCAAAAGTTGAGTGAGGTAGGAGATGATAAGATTGAGATTAGGGCAAATTATTTCCCCATCTTTTCCTTTCTCCAGTGCACAGTCTCCTCAACCCGCACACTTGGAGTCTCAGGGTCAGCTCTCCAATACTGGTCGACACAGAGGAAAACCAACTGAACCAAAACGAATCCACCGAATTATCTCTGCTGTGCTTATTTATACCTTCCCGGGTTTTCTTTCCTTTACTGTTAAGTGCCTATAATCAACTTCCATCATTTTAGCAGAGTACTAAAGAGTGACTGCTCCCAACCCCTTCAGATAGGTGATGCTTATGTTTACATCTGCTTATCAGCTCTGTCAAAGTGCTGTTTCGTGGAGGTGCTGTAATTTGATGAACACATGAGACATGCTATTTGCTAGCAAGAAATTCTCAGCTCAAACAAGCTAAGGTGTATGGAGATTCAGTATAACACAGTAATTGGTTAACTCAGTTTACTTGGGACTCCATTTCTTAGGTCTTGGGCTGTTTACATAACCAAAAGGAGTGTGTGTGTGTGTGTGTGTGTGTGTGTGTGTGTGTGTGTGTGTGTGTGTACCACACTTGAACTAGCACCTACCTGCACAAGTACCCCCCTGCCAAGTGATGTGTTTAAAGGCCAACAAAAAGGAAAACACAGAACACATTTATAATCCTGAAAATCTAGGGCTACTTAACCTTTCTGCTGCTTAATTTTAAAGGCAAAAAATGTACTATGAGCAGCATAAATAAGAACTGATTTGAGCATAGTTTTATAATAGATAAAATGTACCTGATGGGTCTAATTCAAATTTCTAAAATCTAACTGTGCCGCATTAGTCTGAGATACAAGATCTAAAGCTGCATGATCTAATCTGAGAATTTACGGACCTGTTTGAAATACCTTCATTTGATTAATTTGAAATGGAGGCCAGGGTATGACCTCTAACAGTCTGATCTTTAATAACCGCTCAAGAGATGAGGCAGGAAGTCAGTCGCGCTTAGAATTCTATGCACTTTCCTCTAGTGAGCACACCCTGCGGTTCCACGCGTGCAAGCACACCCCTCGCTCACTGCGGGATCTACAGAGCAGCTGTACATGCCCTTCAAAACTCAAATGCGTGTTATGTGGGTGTGCGGTATAGGGGTAGGACATGAAAAAACTCCCACCTGTCCAGTCCGAGAGAAATTTAACTCCTGAGAAGCACACCTTAGTTGAACATCAGATGCAACACTAATTTGCAGAGGTTCCCACAACATAGGAACAAAAGGGCTGACGTTATGTGTTGATAGCAGATCGTGTGTGAAAACTAAAGTTTTATACGGGGCTGTACGAAGACTAACTGAGGTCTGGAAAATGAGGAATTTTAAATGCTGGACAGTCTCTATACTCAGATTCCGCTGAAGACAATGCAAATACTTATAAGAGCCTGATAATAAAAACAGATTAAAAAAACTTAATCATCAAGGTGAAGCATTTAGTAATGAGGTTTGTACAGCTTTTCGGAAAACACTGACTGGAAGTCCCAACCGGCTAGAGGTAGGCCAGTGTCAGGAGGCATCCCGGACATGGGCATTAGCTTCCAGCACTGATGGTGCAGCCAGTGTCGATGATAAGAATTAAAACACAACTGCAACCCCCAGTCCTGGACAGGCTCAGGAAGCGGCTATCTGGAAAGAGTGGGAGGGGTCCAGGAGGCCAGCCCCCAGGTGATACATACGTTTGCACAACAGTGACGGCGAGCCACTGGAAGTCTTTTCCAGCTGTACTGCGCTGTAATTGTGGTCGCTTGCTCAGGACAGCATGCTGCTTTCACAAGTTGTCTCCTTCCTGAGGGATTTGCTCCTAGAAAAAGCCACCACCGCCTTCTTCACTGTGCCTTCTTCTTCTTCTTTTTCTTTTTTTTCCTGGAGCTTGTCTCTTCTGCAGAGAAGAGCTTTTAACACCTCCCTGGATAGTCAGTAAAACCCCAAGCATTAAGAAGGCCAGAAAATACACGTCCACTTCATTTCACTGAAAAAGAAAGGTCATGATCCTATCCCTTCTTTGGGTCATCCACCCTGAGTCTGCACACCACATTTGCTCAGCAGCAGTCTGGCTACCCTTGCACATCCAGCAAACCCTTAGCACTCCTTCCTCTTATTCAGGATTCCAACTTTTTGAGCGACAAGAAGATCCCTGACACAGAGGGATCCTTGCTGAGGTATGAGAGCAGTGACACAGGATGCAAGAAGAGCACAAATGATGTTTCTTTATCCTCTGCCAAGCCCAGGGCACGCTTGGTGCTGCCATTCTCCTCCTGGGTGCAGCAGCAAACGCTTCTTCGTCAGTTCTATGATCCAACACTGCCGCCCTTAAAAATTAAGTCACCTCAAAAGTTACATAAGTATTTGAAAATACTCAAGAAAACTCTCCAAACACTGCTAGTTACACTTTGCTTGTCATAAATGGAACATCAATCTGAGCCCCAGGACAGGCCAGAGACAAGAACCTGTGATTTCCAGCCAGGCCTGAATTCTCCCCAAATTCCACAGAGTACCAAAACAGGACAATCTTGGCAGGAGCCAAGGGCAGCCTCCTCTACCCTGAAGCAGGCCATGCCTGGAGTCCTTGGCATGAACCGAGGGCAGCATCTCCTGCCTGGAAGCAGTCATGAAGCACACCGAAACACCACTTCCACGTGGGTGGGCCACTGTTGCTTTGCCTCCCACAGATCTGTCCCCCCTTTTCCCCTGGGTGATGGAGCTGCCAAAGATTCCTCAAAGCCCATCTCTTTTGAGCAGTGAGAAGCCCCGGGCTTCTCTTCCTGCATTTATTCTCCAGACCAAGAAGTTACAGGAAGAGACATAGGTGGGGTTTTGAACATAGGTTCAGTTTTACAAGTTTTGCAATAGAAGCTGGTAACATTCAGTCAAAACAAGTCAGATGACACTCTGTTAGGCAATTAAGTGATCCACTATAACAAAGCCTTGATTTACCTGAAATTCCTTTTCCCTCTAGCAGCTTTTTAGTAACGTTGCCTATCAATTAGTCACTTGTCTGTCTTAGAATCAGCAGCCTTGCTGTGTTATGATTCTTTTCCTGCAACAGAGACTCGATGCCCGGGGGTTAAAATTCCTGTCCTTTGCAAGGTCAATATTTGAAACTGCAAGGCTTTTGGTGACTAAAGTCACCTATTACCCAAGAGCAGTAATAGGAAATTAATGTAATACATTAAAAAAGGTAATTGCCTTCCTTAACCACGAAGATGGCATTTTATAAAATTAGCTGCTTCTCTTAAAAGGCAACCTTCATTATCCTTTACCTACTCTTTAAAGACTATACAAACAGGAATAAGTAAATTATGGATAAAATGTTCTATAACTGGGAGAACTCAACGGCCAGTTGCCCACAGCTTACCTGCTGGTGTCCTGTGACACATATTGAAGCCTCCGTTGTACTTTGAGGAAAAATGTTCCAAACATGCCCAAAGTTCTACCCAGCAGCCGCCCCGGGAACCTGCATGCACTTCTGTCCCACTGCGAGTGGCAACCACATCGGCGGTGCTGGACTCGGGTCAGCCCTGCTGGAATGGCAGTGAAAGAGAAACTCATGTTTCAGCACAGCTAAGACGTAAACGTGCAAGTGCAATTTTTAGTGAACAGTGTCGCGTATACATTTACAGGCGGCCAAGGGATAACTCTGTGACCAAAGGAAAACAAAACCTATTCTAGAAAAACAGCAGCTCTGCCTTTCAGGGATGAGACAACCCTGCAAGCTGCTGAGCTCTCTGCTGGTCACCGGTGATGTCATCCCGGTAGCACTGACCCTGTCACCGCCAGAGGTGCCTCACCCAGTCCCCTCCCATCTGTCCGCTGGACTGGAGGGGCGCCATTCTGTCCACACAGCTTCCTTGAGCACCTGCACCCTTGGGGCCTGCTTGTTGGGAGGAAAGCTGTCACCCGCGGCAGCTGGCTTAAACCTTAGCAGCAGGAGGAACAGCTGCCCGTGGCCAGGCCACTGCCCCAGATGAAACTGTTGCTGCCGGGCCTGGCCATCTCTTCCCAACGGAAATAAGTTGTTTGGGGTTCAGCAGACTCTAGAATGAAGCGGGCCCCTTGGGCACAGGGAGCAACAGCACATCCTAGTGGGCTAATTTCCCCAAAGCTTGAAACTAGGTGTCTTGTCTCACTCCAAGGATGGCTGTGGCACTACAGCATCGCTGGACGCTGGGTGGCAGTAGAGGGCCTCACAGAAACCAGGCACAGACAATCTGGCCTCCAGCAAAGGAATGATGCTAATGCGCTCCTCTGGGTAGAATTTGCACAATAACCCACATGGAAGTCGCAGCAGGACAGGGATGAAAACTATGGGGCAAGAGGTCAAGTCTGCACAATCCCAACCAACCCCACCGATGCCCATGTCCAGTAACGGCACACACTGGATGGCTCCCCACAGGCAAAGGAACAGGTGAGACACACCCCTTCTCTGTACCTGGTGACGGATTCAGGGAAGTCAGGCTCCAGGCCCTCTCTCACTCCCACCGTGTCCTGAATCCTCACCATCAGCTACAGCTGCAAGGACTGTTTCTCTTCTGTGAACCTGCAAGCTAAGGGTCTGAAGCGACACAGTGGAGAAAGCATGCGAGGAAATTCTGCTCCACTTTTCCACCTCAGTGAGGCACGTGCACAATGTAGTTTCCCATCTCAACTGTTGCTTCGCTGTCAAGATTTCTTTTGGTGTGAGAGACCAAGGTGTCAGTAGCAAAAGAAAATGTTTTGCTTTTGCTCCCCTCAGTATGCTTCAACATTTCCAAGTGAATTTCACGTCACAAGGGGACATGGGGATTGCCCTCAACTGGAATGTGGGTCACCTCCCAGCTGTGTGGTGATGTGTCTGGGGCCAAGGCCAGAGCTGCTGCTTTTCCAGATTTTCCAAGCCAGAAACAAGCACTGTTCACTTTAATAAGGTTAAGTTTAAACCGACATCCTTTTTCGGTGCCTAAAGTGTTGACTACATACCCCAGCAAGACAGAAGCGTGTGAAAGCCGTCCATTCACACTCCCCTTCTCCCAGACGGCCACATGCGCATATCCCCAGAGCTGAAGGCACTGTGCAAAGCACGGTGCAGTATATGCGGCCAGTAACCGTGTGTTCTTCTCACTGAACACTTCCAGGGTTGCATCAAGTAAAAGTTGCCTCAACTTTCACTGAAGTAGATAAAAGCTGCAAAAACCCTTACTGATTTCCTAAGTTTACTTCTCTAAGTCCCAAAAGCTAAGACTATAACTACGTTAGCGTTCATGTATGACAAACAAATATTAAATAGTTTACACCTTTATACCAATTTATCTGTAGCTCGTGCAGGTCCAATTGGACCTGGCAGACATCTACAGAACATTTCATGCAACAACTAGAGAATACACATTTTTTCTCATCGGCACATGGAACATTCTCCAGGATAGACCACATGTTAGGTCACAAAACAGGTTTCAGCAAATTTTTCAAAGCTGACATCATTCCTAGTATCTTTTCTGACCACAATTGACTAGCACTGGAAATCAATTACAAGCGAATTTCTGGAAACTACTCCAGTGCATGAAAACTGAACAACAGGCTCCCGAATGACCTATGGGTCCAAGAAGAAATTAAAAAGGAAATCAAAAACGTTCTTGAAACTAATGAAAAAAGATGCATCCTACCAAAACCTGTGGGATACTGTAAAAGCAACAGCGACGAGGCAATATATTGCAATACATGCTCACATCAAAAGGATGGAGAAACTTCACGTAAATGACCGAACCGTACACCTCAAAGAACCACCACCACCACAACAATGCAATCATAAAAGTACTAGAGAGAAAGAAATAATTAACATCAGGGCAGAGTTCAATGAAATGGAGACCCCCAAAACGATACAAAGGATCAGCGAAACACAAAGTTGTTTTTTGAGAAGATAAATAAAATAGACAAACCATTAGCTTTGCCCACTCTCACCACACTCATTCAACATAGTACTGAAAGCCCTAACCAGAGCAATCAAGCAAGACAAAGAAATGAAGGGCATTCAGATTGGGAAGGACAAAGTCAAGTTGTCCCTGTTTGCAGATGACGCGATCTTATAGATAGAAAACCTAAAGGCTACCAGAACGCCCTTACGGCTGACTAACAATTTTAATAATTTTGCGGGGTACAAAATCAACACCCACAGATCAGGAGCATTTTTATACTCCGGCAATGAACTGGCAGAAAAAGAAATCAAGAAAGCAAGCCCATTTACAATAGTCACCCCCAAGATAAAATACCTAGGAACCAATTGAACCAAGGAGGTTAATGCAGATCTCTACAATGAGAACTACCAAACACCAGTGAGAGAAATTAAAGAGCACCCAAAAATAGTGGAATGACATACCAGGCTCTGGTACGGGAAGAATTAACATCGTGAAAATGTCCTTTCTACCCATAGCAGTCTACAAATTCAACGCAATCTCCGTCAAAATAGCAACAACTTTCTTCACAGAAATAGAAAAAGCAGTGCTAACATTCATATGGAATACGAAAAGATCCTGAATAGCCAAAGCAATTTTGAGCTTAAAAGCACCCCAAAAACAGAAAGGCTGGAGGCATAACACCACCCAATTTCAAATTCTATGACAAGGCTCAAAACAGCATGGTGATGGCATAGAAACAGACACTCAGATCAATGGAACAGGATAGAAAACCCAGGAATAATCAATTTGCCTACTTACAGCCAACCGATTTTTGACAAAGCAAACCAGAACATACGCTGTGGAAAAGACAGCCTCTTCAGGAAATAAACGGTGCCCGCAAAATTGGACAATCCACATGCAGAAGAATGAAACTGGACCAGCATCTCACCATATGCCAAAATCGACTCGAAATGGATTAAAGACCAGAATATAAGACCCCAAACCATTACATGACTGAAGGAAAACAGAGGGGAAACACTCCAGGAAGTAGGTGGGGGCAAAGGCTTTATGAATAAGACCCGAAACCCACAAGCAACAATATAAAAACTAAACAAATGAGCTAATGTCAAACTAAGAAGCTTCCACACAGCAAAGGAAACAATCAACAGAGCAGAAAGGCACCCTAAAAAAAGGGAGAAAATATGTGTAAACTATACGTCTGCCAAGGGCTTAATATCCAGAACATACCAAGAACTCAAACAGCTGTACAGTATGAAAACAAGTAATCCGATTTAAAACTGGGCAAACGAGATGAATAGACATTTTTCAAAGACATACAAATGGCCAACGGTACACGAAAAAATGCTCAGCATCACTAGTCATCAGAGAAATGCAAATCAAAACCACATTGAGATATCATGTCAACCCAGATAGACTGGCCATTGTTAAAAAGACCATTAATAAGAAATGCTACTGAGGATATGAGGAAAGGAGAACTCTTCTCCAATGTTGGTGGGACTGTAAATTAGCACAGTCACTATGGAAAACAGTAAAGAAGTTTCCTCCAATACAGATAGTACTACCATATGATCCAGCAGTTCCACTACTGGGTATATATCCAAAGAAATGGAAGTCATATGGAAGGGACACCTGCACTCCCATGTTCACTGCAGCTTTACTTACAATAGCCAAAATATAGAACCAACCTCAGTGCCCTTCGACAGATGACTGGATAAAAAAAATGTGATACACGTACACCATGGAATAATACTCAGTGATAAAGGAAAAGAATGAAATTCTGCCATCGGTAACAACCTGGATGAGTCTGGAGAAAATTATGTTGTGTGAAATAAGCCAGACAAGGGAAGATAAATATCACATGCTCTCACTTATAACTAGGTAGAAAGGAAGGAAGGAAGGAAGGAAGGAAGGAAGGAAGGAAGGAAGGAAGGAAGGAAGGAAGGAAGGAAGGAAGGAAGCAAAGGACTACAACAGTTCCTTGAACTTTCAGAAGGACAGAAGAAACCAATGGTTACTAGAGATGAGGGGATGGACGGAGGGAGGGAGTTGGGGGCGTGATGGGTCAGGCAAAGGGCATAAAGAAAAATCATGATTTGTAATAATGAATATGCTAATAAAAATAATTTAAAAAGTAAGACACTTTAAAACACAAAAAGAATGCCATTATTGACATTCCAGAAAATTCCAGCTATGTGGATAACATTAAAAACCAGCTGTCAAGCTAAATCCTTTATCAGTACAAATTTTGATATTTCTTCAAATTGGGAGGAGAATGTTGGTTTCGATGTACAATGTCTGGTCACTCCCAGCCTCATCTATTTGTCACTGACGACCCTGGGACAGACGGAAAAAAAAAAAAAAACGGTTTCTGCAACTTTTAAAATACAGACACGCCCTCCACCACCAACTTTCAATGTCTACAAAACGTCCTTGGGTTCTAGTATTCTTGCACATGTTTGTTCTCTTACAGGAAATTTGCTCCTTAGGATTTCACTGCAATGTGCTTCTGGATCCCATGCCATGATTTATCTCTGAGGACCCCTGTTCCCCTGGATCCATTTCACCCCGTGCCTGGCCACCTGTGTGGCACACACACATAGGAGCAGGAGGACAAGGCTTTGAGACGGGGAACCCGCACAAGCAATTATCTGGGTTTAGGTCTGCAGGTTATTAAGGTTTTCCGTTTCAACTTCCACAGCTAGAACGAAAGTGTAGAAATCCGTTTTCTAGTTAAAATCTGTTCACATCCCAAGTGTTTTTTAAGTTACTTAACAAGCCTTTGGTAGTCCGAAATACCGGGAAGTGTGCCTGTAACTAGAAACACCAGAAACTTCCATTTCAAAATTGTCATAAACCAGGGATACTTTAGAAAAACCTTTTCAGCCCACTTCGTGCCTTGAGTAATGGTGGGTAAACAGTGGAAACCAAGAGAGGCAACATGGAAGCAAACGGATATAAAAGCACAAGGGAGACATCATGCTCTTGGGGAGAACTAAAATGCAAATTGTGTCTGTAAACGAAAGACATTATACAGAAATCCCAGAAAAACAATTGACTGAAAATCAGACGAACGATCCCATGTTCATCTCATCACCTTGAGAACACGAAGGATACTTTTGTACAGGCAGCACACCTCCTTAAAGCAGCAGCAGAGTGCTTCGTGCACAGCAAGGCCTAGTTCACTGAGCAGCTGGACCTGTGCCCACACCCAGAGGGCAGCACCAGTCACGTGGGTGCAGAGGAGGTTGTCCCGGTGAACTCCACAAGCGGCAGCAACGCTAGGCTCTACGCCACAGGACTTCTGACAACGGACACAGTCGCACAGACTGCAAGTGGACCCCACATCAGCCTCAAGACCTCCCCCACCCGAAAACATCTCCACAGCCAGCCAGGGAGGCAAAGGAAGGGTCTTCATGGCGTGCAGAGTTACAATGAATCTGTGTTCACGCTGCCCCCTCCCACTGTACCCGTCGAGACCCAGACGATGTGCCCTGCTACTACAAAGTCGAAGAGATGTTTGATGGGGGCAGAGCGGAAGAGGCACATTGAATTTGGATCATTTTACCCATGACCCTTCTCTCCTCCCAACCCTCTTTGCGAAAGATGACATTTCTGGGGAAACAGAAGGTGATCAGAAGCAAGTAGCTCAAATGTATGTCCCTTGTAAATTTCGGATATCCATCAATTTCAATTTTGAGATATAGAGAAGTGCTGGGAAGGTTAATTGGCCCTATCAGTGTCAGTGAAGAGCTGATGGAAGAAGTGCGAAAGGCCAAAGGAGAAAACCCATGAGTAGAGAAATTAGCCTTCGGCTAATCTTATCTTCTCTGCTTCCATATATCCCTGTCCGTCCTCAAAAGTTGAGTGAGGTAGGAGATGATAAGATTGAGATTAGGGCAAATTATTTCCCCATCTTTTCCTTTCTCCAGTGCACAGTCTCCTCAACCCGCACACTTGGAGTCTCAGGGTCAGCTCTCCAATACTGGTCGACACAGAGGAAAACCAACTGAACCAAAACGAATCCACCGAATTATCTCTGCTGTGCTTATTTATACCTTCCCGGGTTTTCTTTCCTTTACTGTTAAGTGCCTATAATCAACTTCCATCATTTTAGCAGAGTACTAAAGAGTGACTGCTCCCAACCCCTTCAGATAGGTGATGCTTATGTTTACATCTGCTTATCAGCTCTGTCAAAGTGCTGTTTCGTGGAGGTGCTGTAATTTGATGAACACATGAGACATGCTATTTGCTAGCAAGAAATTCTCAGCTCAAACAAGCTAAGGTGTATGGAGATTCAGTATAACACAGTAATTGGTTAACTCAGTTTACTTGGGACTCCATTTCTTAGGTCTTGGGCTGTTTACATAACCAAAAGGAGTGTGTGTGTGTGTGTGTGTGTGTGTGTGTGTGTGTGTGTGTGTACCACACTTGAACTAGCACCTACCTGCACAAGTACCCCCCTGCCAAGTGATGTGTTTAAAGGCCAACAAAAAGGAAAACACAGAACACATTTATAATCCTGAAAATCTAGGGCTACTTAACCTTTCTGCTGCTTAATTTTAAAGGCAAAAAATGTACTATGAGCAGCATAAATAAGAACTGATTTGAGCATAGTTTTATAATAGATAAAATGTACCTGATGGGTCTAATTCAAATTTCTAAAATCTAACTGTGCCGCATTAGTCTGAGATACAAGATCTAAAGCTGCATGATCTAATCTGAGAATTTACGGACCTGTTTGAAATACCTTCATTTGATTAATTTGAAATGGAGGCCAGGGTATGACCTCTAACAGTCTGATCTTTAATAACCGCTCAAGAGATGAGGCAGGAAGTCAGTCGCGCTTAGAATTCTATGCACTTTCCTCTAGTGAGCACACCCTGCGGTTCCACGCGTGCAAGCACACCCCTCGCTCACTGCGGGATCTACAGAGCAGCTGTACATGCCCTTCAAAACTCAAATGCGTGTTATGTGGGTGTGCGGTATAGGGGTAGGACATGAAAAAACTCCCACCTGTCCAGTCCGAGAGAAATTTAACTCCTGAGAAGCACACCTTAGTTGAACATCAGATGCAACACTAATTTGCAGAGGTTCCCACAACATAGGAACAAAAGGGCTGACGTTATGTGTTGATAGCAGATCGTGTGTGAAAACTAAAGTTTTATACGGGGCTGTACGAAGACTAACTGAGGTCTGGAAAATGAGGAATTTTAAATGCTGGACAGTCTCTATACTCAGATTCCGCTGAAGACAATGCAAATACTTATAAGAGCCTGATAATAAAAACAGATTAAAAAAACTTAATCATCAAGGTGAAGCATTTAGTAATGAGGTTTGTACAGCTTTTCGGAAAACACTGACTGGAAGTCCCAACCGGCTAGAGGTAGGCCAGTGTCAGGAGGCATCCCGGACATGGGCATTAGCTTCCAGCACTGATGGTGCAGCCAGTGTCGATGATAAGAATTAAAACACAACTGCAACCCCCAGTCCTGGACAGGCTCAGGAAGCGGCTATCTGGAAAGAGTGGGAGGGGTCCAGGAGGCCAGCCCCCAGGTGATACATACGTTTGCACAACAGTGACGGCGAGCCACTGGAAGTCTTTTCCAGCTGTACTGCGCTGTAATTGTGGTCGCTTGCTCAGGACAGCATGCTGCTTTCACAAGTTGTCTCCTTCCTGAGGGATTTGCTCCTAGAAAAAGCCACCACCGCCTTCTTCACTGTGCCTTCTTCTTCTTCTTTTTCTTTTTTTTCCTGGAGCTTGTCTCTTCTGCAGAGAAGAGCTTTTAACACCTCCCTGGATAGTCAGTAAAACCCCAAGCATTAAGAAGGCCAGAAAATACACGTCCACTTCATTTCACTGAAAAAGAAAGGTCATGATCCTATCCCTTCTTTGGGTCATCCACCCTGAGTCTGCACACCACATTTGCTCAGCAGCAGTCTGGCTACCCTTGCACATCCAGCAAACCCTTAGCACTCCTTCCTCTTATTCAGGATTCCAACTTTTTGAGCGACAAGAAGATCCCTGACACAGAGGGATCCTTGCTGAGGTATGAGAGCAGTGACACAGGATGCAAGAAGAGCACAAATGATGTTTCTTTATCCTCTGCCAAGCCCAGGGCACGCTTGGTGCTGCCATTCTCCTCCTGGGTGCAGCAGCAAACGCTTCTTCGTCAGTTCTATGATCCAACACTGCCGCCCTTAAAAATTAAGTCACCTCAAAAGTTACATAAGTATTTGAAAATACTCAAGAAAACTCTCCAAACACTGCTAGTTACACTTTGCTTGTCATAAATGGAACATCAATCTGAGCCCCAGGACAGGCCAGAGACAAGAACCTGTGATTTCCAGCCAGGCCTGAATTCTCCCCAAATTCCACAGAGTACCAAAACAGGACAATCTTGGCAGGAGCCAAGGGCAGCCTCCTCTACCCTGAAGCAGGCCATGCCTGGAGTCCTTGGCATGAACCGAGGGCAGCATCTCCTGCCTGGAAGCAGTCATGAAGCACACCGAAACACCACTTCCACGTGGGTGGGCCACTGTTGCTTTGCCTCCCACAGATCTGTCCCCCCTTTTCCCCTGGGTGATGGAGCTGCCAAAGATTCCTCAAAGCCCATCTCTTTTGAGCAGTGAGAAGCCCCGGGCTTCTCTTCCTGCATTTATTCTCCAGACCAAGAAGTTACAGGAAGAGACATAGGTGGGGTTTTGAACATAGGTTCAGTTTTACAAGTTTTGCAATAGAAGCTGGTAACATTCAGTCAAAACAAGTCAGATGACACTCTGTTAGGCAATTAAGTGATCCACTATAACAAAGCCTTGATTTACCCGAAATTCCTTTTCCCTCTAGCAGCTTTTTAGTAACGTTGCCTATCAATTAGTCACTTGTCTGTCTTAGAATCAGCAGCCTTGCTGTGTTATGATTCTTTTCCTGCAACAGAGACTCGATGCCCGGGGGTTAAAATTCCTGTCCTTTGCAAGGTCAATATTTGAAACTGCAAGGCTTTTGGTGACTAAAGTCACCTATTACCCAAGAGCAGTAATAGGAAATTAATGTAATACATTAAAAAAGGTAATTGCCTTCCTTAACCACGAAGATGGCATTTTATAAAATTAGCTGCTTCTCTTAAAAGGCAACCTTCATTATCCTTTACCTACTCTTTAAAGACTATACAAACAGGAATAAGTAAATTATGGATAAAATGTTCTATAACTGGGAGAACTCAACGGCCAGTTGCCCACAGCTTACCTGCTGGTGTCCTGTGACACATATTGAAGCCTCCGTTGTACTTTGAGGAAAAATGTTCCAAACATGCCCAAAGTTCTACCCAGCAGCCGCCCCGGGAACCTGCATGCACTTCTGTCCCACTGCGAGTGGCAACCACATCGGCGGTGCTGGACTCGGGTCAGCCCTGCTGGAATGGCAGTGAAAGAGAAACTCATGTTTCAGCACAGCTAAGACGTAAACGTGCAAGTGCAATTTTTAGTGAACAGTGTCGCGTATACATTTACAGGCGGCCAAGGGATAACTCTGTGACCAAAGGAAAACAAAACCTATTCTAGAAAAACAGCAGCTCTGCCTTTCAGGGATGAGACAACCCTGCAAGCTGCTGAGCTCTCTGCTGGTCACCGGTGATGTCATCCCGGTAGCACTGACCCTGTCACCGCCAGAGGTGCCTCACCCAGTCCCCTCCCATCTGTCCGCTGGACTGGAGGGGCGCCATTCTGTCCACACAGCTTCCTTGAGCACCTGCACCCTTGGGGCCTGCTTGTTGGGAGGAAAGCTGTCACCCGCGGCAGCTGGCTTAAACCTTAGCAGCAGGAGGAACAGCTGCCCGTGGCCAGGCCACTGCCCCAGATGAAACTGTTGCTGCCGGGCCTGGCCATCTCTTCCCAACGGAAATAAGTTGTTTGGGGTTCAGCAGACTCTAGAATGAAGCGGGCCCCTTGGGCACAGGGAGCAACAGCACATCCTAGTGGGCTAATTTCCCCAAAGCTTGAAACTAGGTGTCTTGTCTCACTCCAAGGATGGCTGTGGCACTACAGCATCGCTGGACGCTGGGTGGCAGTAGAGGGCCTCACAGAAACCAGGCACAGACAATCTGGCCTCCAGCAAAGGAATGATGCTAATGCGCTCCTCTGGGTAGAATTTGCACAATAACCCACATGGAAGTCGCAGCAGGACAGGGATGAAAACTATGGGGCAAGAGGTCAAGTCTGCACAATCCCAACCAACCCCACCGATGCCCATGTCCAGTAACGGCACACACTGGATGGCTCCCCACAGGCAAAGGAACAGGTGAGACACACCCCTTCTCTGTACCTGGTGACGGATTCAGGGAAGTCAGGCTCCAGGCCCTCTCTCACTCCCACCGTGTCCTGAATCCTCACCATCAGCTACAGCTGCAAGGACTGTTTCTCTTCTGTGAACCTGCAAGCTAAGGGTCTGAAGCGACACAGTGGAGAAAGCATGCGAGGAAATTCTGCTCCACTTTTCCACCTCAGTGAGGCACGTGCACAATGTAGTTTCCCATCTCAACTGTTGCTTCGCTGTCAAGATTTCTTTTGGTGTGAGAGACCAAGGTGTCAGTAGCAAAAGAAAATGTTTTGCTTTTGCTCCCCTCAGTATGCTTCAACATTTCCAAGTGAATTTCACGTCACAAGGGGAGATGGGGATTGCCCTCAACTGGAATGTGGGTCACCTCCCAGCTGTGTGGTGATGTGTCTGGGGCCAAGGCCAGAGCTGCTGCTTTTCCAGATTTTCCAAGCCAGAAACAAGCACTGTTCACTTTAATAAGGTTAAGTTTAAACCGACATCCTTTTTTGGTGCCTAAACTGTTGACTACATACCCCAGCAAGACAGAAGCGTGTGAAAGCCGTCCATTCACACTCCCCTTCTCCCAGACGGCCACATGCGCATATCCCCAGAGCTGAAGGCACTGTGCAAAGCACGGTGCAGTATATGCGGCCAGTAACCGTGTGTTCTTCTCACTGAACACTTCCAGGGTTGCATCAAGTAAAAGTTGCCTCAACTTTCACTGAAGTAGATAAAAGCTGCAAAAACCCTTACTGATTTCCTAAGTTTACTTCTCTAAGTCCCAAAAGCTAAGACTATAACTACGTTAGCGTTCATGTATGACAAACAAATATTAAATAGTTTACACCTTTATACCAATTTATCTGTAGCTCGTGCAGGTCCAATTGGACCTGGCAGACATCTACAGAACATTTCATGCAACAACTAGAGAATACACATTTTTTCTCATCGGCACATGGAACATTCTCCAGGATAGACCACATGTTAGGTCACAAAACAGGTTTCAGCAAATTTTTCAAAGCTGACATCATTCCTAGTATCTTTTCTGACCACAATTGACTAGCACTGGAAATCAATTACAAGCGAATTTCTGGAAACTACTCCAGTGCATGAAAACTGAACAACAGGCTCCCGAATGACCTATGGGTCCAAGAAGAAATTAAAAAGGAAATCAAAAACGTTCTTGAAACTAATGAAAAAAGATGCATCCTACCAAAACCTGTGGGATACTGTAAAAGCAACAGCGACGAGGCAATATATTGCAATACATGCTCACATCAAAAGGATGGAGAAACTTCACGTAAATGACCGAACCGTACACCTCAAAGAACCACCACCACCACAACAATGCAATCATAAAAGTACTAGAGAGAAAGAAATAATTAACATCAGGGCAGAGTTCAATGAAATGGAGACCCCCAAAACGATACAAAGGATCAGCGAAACACAAAGTTGTTTTTTGAGAAGATAAATAAAATAGACAAACCATTAGCTTTGCCCACTCTCACCACACTCATTCAACATAGTATTGAAAGCCCTAACCAGAGCAATCAAGCAAGACAAAGAAATAAAGGGCATTCAGATTGGGAAGGACAAAGTCAAGTTGTCCCTGTTTGCAGATGACGCGATCTTATAGATAGAAAACCTAAAGGCTACCAGAACGCCCTTACGGCTGACTAACAATTTTAATAATTTTGCGGGGTACAAAATCAACACCCACAGATCAGGAGCATTTTTATACTCCGGCAATGAACTGGCAGAAAAAGAAATCAAGAAAGCAAGCCCATTTACAATAGTCACCCCCAAGATAAAATACCTAGGAACCAATTGAACCAAGGAGGTTAATGCAGATCTCTACAATGAGAACTACCAAACACCAGTGAGAGAAATTAAAGAGCACCCAAAAATAGTGGAATGACATACCAGGCTCTGGTACGGGAAGAATTAACATCGTGAAAATGTCCTTTCTACCCATAGCAGTCTACAAATTCAACGCAATCTCCGTCAAAATAGCAACAACTTTCTTCACAGAAATAGAAAAAGCAGTGCTAACATTCATATGGAATACGAAAAGATCCTGAATAGCCAAAGCAATTTTGAGCTTAAAAGCACCCCAAAAACAGAAAGGCTGGAGGCATAACACCACCCAATTTCAAATTCTATGACAAGGCTCAAAACAGCATGGTGATGGCATAGAAACAGACACTCAGATCAATGGAACAGGATAGAAAACCCAGGAATAATCAATTTGCCTACTTACAGCCAACCGATTTTTGACAAAGCAAACCAGAACATACGCTGTGGAAAAGACAGCCTCTTCAGGAAATAAACGGTGCCCGCAAAATTGGACAATCCACATGCAGAAGAATGAAACTGGACCAGCATCTCACCATATGCCAAAATCGACTCGAAATGGATTAAAGACCAGAATATAAGACCCCAAACCATTACATGACTGAAGGAAAACAGAGGGGAAACACTCCAGGAAGTAGGTGGGGGCAAAGGCTTTATGAATAAGACCCGAAACCCACAAGCAACAATATAAAAACTAAACAAATGAGCTAATGTCAAACTAAGAAGCTTCCACACAGCAAAGGAAACAATCAACAGAGCAGAAAGGCACCCTAAAAAAAGGGAGAAAATATGTGTAAACTATACGTCTGCCAAGGGCTTAATATCCAGAACATACCAAGAACTCAAACAGCTGTACAGTATGAAAACAAGTAATCCGATTTAAAACTGGGCAAACGAGATGAATAGACATTTTTCAAAGACATACAAATGGCCAACGGTACACGAAAAAATGCTCAGCATCACTAGTCATCAGAGAAATGCAAATCAAAACCACATTGAGATATCATGTCAACCCAGATAGACTGGCCATTGTTAAAAAGACCATTAATAAGAAATGCTACTGAGGATATGAGGAAAGGAGAACTCTTCTCCAATGTTGGTGGGACTGTAAATTAGCACAGTCACTATGGAAAACAGTAAAGAAGTTTCCTCCAATACAGATAGTACTACCATATGATCCAGCAGTTCCACTACTGGGTATATATCCAAAGAAATGGAAGTCATATGGAAGGGACACCTGCACTCCCATGTTCACTGCAGCTTTACTTACAATAGCCAAAATATAGAACCAACCTCAGTGCCCTTCGACAGATGACTGGATAAAAAAAATGTGATACACGTACACCATGGAATAATACTCAGTGATAAAGGAAAAGAATGAAATTCTGCCATCGGTAACAACCTGGATGAGTCTGGAGAAAATTATGTTGTGTGAAATAAGCCAGACAAGGGAAGATAAATATCACATGC
The DNA here is from genome assembly GCF_027409185.1 of Cynocephalus volans. Lineage (NCBI taxonomy): Eukaryota > Metazoa > Chordata > Mammalia > Dermoptera > Cynocephalidae > Cynocephalus > Cynocephalus volans. Next base: position 1,030,193 of record NW_026902375.1, read on the forward strand.
TCTCACTTATAACTAGGTAGAAAGGAAGGAAGGAAGGAAGGAAGGAAGGAAGGAAGGAAGGAAGGAAGGAAGGAAGGAAGGAAGGAAGGAAGGAAGCAAAGGACTACAACAGTTCCTTGAACTTTCAGAAGGACAGAAGAAACCAATGGTTACTAGAGATGAGGGGATGGACGGAGGGAGGGAGTTGGGGGCGTGATGGGTCAGGCAAAGGGCATAAAGAAAAATCATGATTTGTAATAATGAATATGCTAATAAAAATAATTTAAAAAGTAAGACACTTTAAAACACAAAAAGAATGCCATTATTGACATTCCAGAAAATTCCAGCTATGTGGATAACATTAAAAACCAGCTGTCAAGCTAAATCCTTTATCAGTACAAATTTTGATATTTCTTCAAATTGGGAGGAGAATGTTGGTTTCGATGTACAATGTCTGGTCACTCCCAGCCTCATCTATTTGTCACTGACGACCCTGGGACAGACGGAAAAAAAAAAAAAAAACGGTTTCTGCAACTTTTAAAATACAGACACGCCCTCCACCACCAACTTTCAATGTCTACAAAACGTCCTTGGGTTCTAGTATTCTTGCACATGTTTGTTCTCTTACAGGAAATTTGCTCCTTAGGATTTCACTGCAATGTGCTTCTGGATCCCATGCCATGATTTATCTCTGAGGACCCCTGTTCCCCTGGATCCATTTCACCCCGTGCCTGGCCACCTGTGTGGCACACACACATAGGAGCAGGAGGACAAGGCTTTGAGACGGGGAACCCGCACAAGCAATTATCTGGGTTTAGGTCTGCAGGTTATTAAGGTTTTCCGTTTCAACTTCCACAGCTAGAACGAAAGTGTAGAAATCTGTTTTCTAGTTAAAATCTGTTCACATCCCAAGTGTTTTTTAAGTTACTTAACAAGCCTTTGGTAGTCCGAAATACCGGGAAGTGTGCCTGTAACTAGAAACACCAGAAACTTCCATTTCAAAATTGTCATAAACCAGGGATACTTTAGAAAAACCTTTTCAGCCCACTTCGTGCCTTGAGTAATGGTGGGTAAACAGTGGAAACCAAGAGAGGCAACATGGAAGCAAACGGATATAAAAGCACAAGGGAGACATCATGCTCTTGGGGAGAACTAAAATGCAAATTGTGTCTGTAAACGAAAGACATTATACAGAAATCCCAGAAAAACAATTGACTGAAAATCACACGAACGATCCCATGTTCATCTCATCACCTTGAGAACACGAAGGATACTTTTGTACAGGCAGCACACCTCCTTAAAGCAGCAGCAGAGTGCTTCGTGCACAGCAAGGCCTAGTTCACTGAGCAGCTGGACCTGTGCCCACACCCAGAGGGCAGCACCAGCCACGTGGGTGCAGAGGAGGTTGTCCCGGTGAACTCCACAAGCGGCAGCAACGCTAGGCTCTACGCCACAGGACTTCTGACAACGGACACAGTCGCACAGACTGCAAGTGGACCCCACATCAGCCTCAAGACCTCCCCCACCCGAAAACATCTCCACAGCCAGCCAGGGAGGCAAAGGAAGGGTCTTCATGGCGTGCAGAGTTACAATGAATCTGTGTTCACGCTGCCCCCTCCCACTGTACCCGTCGAGACCCAGACGATGTGCCCTGCTACTACAAAGTCGAAGAGATGTTTGATGGGGGCAGAGCGGAAGAGGCACATTGAATTTGGATCATTTTACCCATGACCCTTCTCTCCTCCCAACCCTCTTTGCGAAAGATGACATTTCTGGGGAAACAGAAGGTGATCAGAAGCAAGTAGCTCAAATGTATGTCCCTTGTAAATTTCGGATATCCATCAATTTCAATTTTGAGATATAGAGAAGTGCTGGGAAGGTTAATTGGCCCTATCAGTGTCAGTGAAGAGCTGATGGAAGAAGTGCGAAAGGCCAAAGGAGAAAACCCATGAGTAGAGAAATTAGCCTTCGGCTAATCTTATCTTCTCTGCTTCCATATATCCCTGTCCGTCCTCAAAAGTTGAGTGAGGTAGGAGATGATAAGATTGAGATTAGGGCAAATTATTTCCCCATCTTTTCCTTTCTCCAGTGCACAGTCTCCTCAACCCGCACACTTGGAGTCTCAGGGTCAGCTCTCCAATACTGGTCGACACAGAGGAAAACCAACTGAACCAAAACGAATCCACCGAATTATCTCTGCTGTGCTTATTTATACCTTCCCGGGTTTTCTTTCCTTTACTGTTAAGTGCCTATAATCAACTTCCATCATTTTAGCAGAGTACTAAAGAGTGACTGCTCCCAACCCCTTCAGATAGGTGATGCTTATGTTTACATCTGCTTATCAGCTCTGTCAAAGTGCTGTTTCGTGGAGGTGCTGTAATTTGATGAACACATGAGACATGCTATTTGCTAGCAAGAAATTCTCAGCTCAAACAAGCTAAGGTGTATGGAGATTCAGTATAACACAGTAATTGGTTAACTCAGTTTACTTGGGACTCCATTTCTTAGGTCTTGGGCTGTTTACATAACCAAAAGGAGTGTGTGTGTGTGTGTGTGTGTGTGTGTGTGTGTGTACCACACTTGAACTAGCACCTACCTGCACAAGTACCCCCCTGCCAAGTGATGTGTTTAAAGGCCAACAAAAAGGAAAACACAGAACACATTTATAATCCTGAAAATCTAGGGCTACTTAACCTTTCTGCTGCTTAATTTTAAAGGCAAAAAATGTACTATGAGCAGCATAAATAAGAACTGATTTGAGCATAGTTTTATAATAGATAAAATGTACCTGATGGGTCTAATTCAAATTTCTAAAATCTAACTGTGCTGCATTAGTCTGAGATACAAGATCTAAAGCTGCATGATCTAATCTGAGAATTTACGGACCTGTTTGAAATACCTTCATTTGATTAATTTGAAATGGAGGCCAGGGTATGACCTCTAACAGTCTGATCTTTAATAACCGCTCAAGAGATGAGGCAGGAAGTCAGTCGCGCTTAGAATTCTATGCACTTTCCTCTAGTGAGCACACCCTGCGGTTCCACGCGTGCAAGCACACCCCTCGCTCACTGCGGGATCTACAGAGCAGCTGTACATGCCCTTCAAAACTCAAATGCGTGTTATGTGGGTGTGCGGTATAGGGGTAGGACATGAAAAAACTCCCACCTGTCCAGTCCGAGAGAAATTTAACTCCTGAGAAGCACACCTTAGTTGAACATCAGATGCAACACTAATTTGCAGAGGTTCCCACAACATAGGAACAAAACGGCTGACGTTATGTGTTGATAGCAGATCGTGTGTGAAAACTAAAGTTTTATACGGGGCTGTACGAAGACTAACTGAGGTCTGGAAAATGAGGAATTTTAAATGCTGGACAGTCTCTATACTCAGATTCCGCTGAAGACAATGCAAATACTTATAAGAGCCTGATAATAAAAACAGATTAAAAAAACTTAATCATCAAGGTGAAGCATTTAGTAATGAGGTTTGTACAGCTTTTCGGAAAACACTGACTGGAAGTCCCAACCGGCTAGAGGTAGGCCAGTGTCAGGAGGCATCCCGGACATGGGCATTAGCTTCCAGCACTGATGGTGCAGCCAGTGTCGATGATAAGAATTAAAACACAACTGCAACCCCCAGTCCTGGACAGGCTCAGGAAGCGGCTATCTGGAAAGAGTGGGAGGGGTCCAGGAGGCCAGCCCCCAGGTGATACATACGTTTGCACAACAGTGACGGCGAGCCACTGGAAGTCTTTTCCAGCTGTACTGCGCTGTAATTGTGGTCGCTTGCTCAGGACAGCATGCTGCTTTCACAAGTTGTCTCCTTCCTGAGGGATTTGCTCCTAGAAAAAGCCACCACCGCCTTCTTCACTGTGCCTTCTTCTTCTTCTGTTTCTTTTTTTTCCTGGAGCTTGTCTCTTCTGCAGAGAAGAGCTTTTAACACCTCCCTGGATAGTCAGTAAAACCCCAAGCATTAAGAAGGCCAGAAAATACACGTCCACTTCATTTCACTGAAAAAGAAAGGTCATGATCCTATCCCTTCTTTGGGTCATCCACCCTGAGTCTGCACACCACATTTGCTCAGCAGCAGTCTGGCTACCCTTGCACATCCAGCAAACCCTTAGCACTCCTTCCTCTTATTCAGGATTCCAACTTTTTGAGCGACAAGAAGATCCCTGACACAGAGGGATCCTTGCTGAGGTATGAGAGCAGTGACACAGGATGCAAGAAGAGCACAAATGATGTTTCTTTATCCTCTGCCAAGCCCAGGGCACGCTTGGTGCTGCCATTCTCCTCCTGGGTGCAGCAGCAAACGCTTCTTCGTCAGTTCTATGATCCAACACTGCCGCCCTTAAAAATTAAGTCACCTCAAAAGTTACATAAGTATTTGAAAATACTCAAGAAAACTCTCCAAACACTGCTAGTTACACTTTGCTTGTCATAAATGGAACATCAATCTGAGCCCCAGGACAGGCCAGAGACAAGAACCTGTGATTTCCAGCCAGGCCTGAATTCTCCCCAAATTCCACAGAGTACCAAAACAGGACAATCTTGGCAGGAGCCAAGGGCAGCCTCCTCTACCCTGAAGCAGGCCATGCCTGGAGTCCTTGGCATGAACCGAGGGCAGCATCTCCTGCCTGGAAGCAGTCATGAAGCACACCGAAACACCACTTCCACGTGGGTGGGCCACTGTTGCTTTGCCTCCCACAGATCTGTCCCCCCTTTTCCCCTGGGTGATGGAGCTGCCAAAGATTCCTCAAAGCCCATCTCTTTTGAGCAGTGAGAAGCCCCGGGCTTCTCTTCCTGCATTTATTCTCCAGACCAAGAAGTTACAGGAAGAGACATAGGTGGGGTTTTGAACATAGGTTCAGTTTTACAAGTTTTGCAATAGAAGCTGGTAACATTCAGTCAAAACAAGTCAGATGACACTCTGTTAGGCAATTAAGTGATCCACTATAACAAAGCCTTGATTTACCCGAAATTCCTTTTCCCTCTAGCAGCTTTTTAGTAACGTTGCCTATCAATTAGTCACTTGTCTGTCTTAGAATCAGCAGCCTTGCTGTGTTATGATTCTTTTCCTGCAACAGAGACTCGATGCCCGGGGGTTAAAATTCCTGTCCTTTGCAAGGTCAATATTTGAAACTGCAAGGCTTTTGGTGACTAAAGTCACCTATTACCCAAGAGCAGTAATAGGAAATTAATGTAATACATTAAAAAAGGTAATTGCCTTCCTTAACCACGAAGATGGCATTTTATAAAATTAGCTGCTTCTCTTAAAAGGCAACCTTCATTATCCTTTACCTACTCTTTAAAGACTATACAAACAGGAATAAGTAAATTATGGATAAAATGTTCTATAACTGGGAGAACTCAACGGCCAGTTGCCCACAGCTTACCTGCTGGTGTCCTGTGACACATATTGAAGCCTCCGTTGTACTTTGAGGAAAAATGTTCCAAACATGCCCAAAGTTCTACCCAGCAGCCGCCCCGGGAACCTGCATGCACTTCTGTCCCACTGCGAGTGGCAACCACATCGGCGGTGCTGGACTCGGGTCAGCCCTGCTGGAATGGCAGTGAAAGAGAAACTCATGTTTCAGCACAGCTAAGACGTAAACGTGCAAGTGCAATTTTTAGTGAACAGTGTCGCGTATACATTTACAGGCGGCCAAGGGATAACTCTGTGACCAAAGGAAAACAAAACCTATTCTAGAAAAACAGCAGCTCTGCCTTTCAGGGATGAGACAACCCTGCAAGCTGCTGAGCTCTCGGCTGGTCACCGGTGATGTCATCCCGGTAGCACTGACCCTGTCACCGCCAGAGGTGCCTCACCCAGTCCCCTCCCATCTGTCCGCTGGACTGGAGGGGCGCCATTCTGTCCACACAGCTTCCTTGAGCACCTGCACCCTTGGGGCCTGCTTGTTGGGAGGAAAGCTGTCACCCGCGGCAGCTGGCTTAAACCTTAGCAGCAGGAGGAACAGCTGCCCGTGGCCAGGCCACTGCCCCAGATGAAACTGTTGCTGCCGGGCCTGGCCATCTCTTCCCAACGGAAATAAGTTGTTTGGGGTTCAGCAGACTCTAGAATGAAGCGGGCCCCTTGGGCACAGGGAGCAACAGCACATCCTAGTGGGCTAATTTCCCCAAAGCTTGAAACTAGGTGTCTTGTCTCACTCCAAGGATGGCTGTGGCACTACAGCATCGCTGGACGCTGGGTGGCAGTAGAGGGCCTCACAGAAACCAGGCACAGACAATCTGGCCTCCAGCAAAGGAATGATGCTAATGCGCTCCTCTGGGTAGAATTTGCACAATAACCCACATGGAAGTCGCAGCAGGACAGGGATGAAAACTATGGGGCAAGAGGTCAAGTCTGCACAATCCCAACCAACCCCACCGATGCCCATGTCCAGTAACGGCACACACTGGATGGCTCCCCACAGGCAAAGGAACAGGTGAGACACACCCCTTCTCTGTACCTGGTGACGGATTCAGGGAAGTCAGGCTCCAGGCCCTCTCTCACTCCCACCGTGTCCTGAATCCTCACCATCAGCTACAGCTGCAAGGACTGTTTCTCTTCTGTGAACCTGCAAGCTAAGGGTCTGAAGCGACACAGTGGAGAAAGCATGCGAGGAAATTCTGCTCCACTTTTCCACCTCAGTGAGGCACGTGCACAATGTAGTTTCCCATCTCAACTGTTGCTTCGCTGTCAAGATTTCTTTTGGTGTGAGAGACCAAGGTGTCAGTAGCAAAAGAAAATGTTTTGCTTTTGCTCCCCTCAGTATGCTTCAACATTTCCAAGTGAATTTCACGTCACAAGGGGAGATGGGGATTGCCCTCAACTGGAATGTGGGTCACCTCCCAGCTGTGTGGTGATGTGTCTGGGGCCAAGGCCAGAGCTGCTGCTTTTCCAGATTTTCCAAGCCAGAAACAAGCACTGTTCACTTTAATAAGGTTAAGTTTAAACCGACATCCTTTTTTGGTGCCTAAACTGTTGACTACATACCCCAGCAAGACAGAAGCGTGTGAAAGCCGTCCATTCACACTCCCCTTCTCCCAGACGGCCACATGCGCATATCCCCAGAGCTGAAGGCACTGTGCAAAGCACGGTGCAGTATATGCGGCCAGTAACCGTGTGTTCTTCTCACTGAACACTTCCAGGGTTGCATCAAGTAAAAGTTGCCTCAACTTTCACTGAAGTAGATAAAAGCTGCAAAAACCCTTACTGATTTCCTAAGTTTACTTCTCTAAGTCCCAAAAGCTAAGACTATAACTACGTTAGCGTTCATGTATGACAAACAAATATTAAATAGTTTACACCTTTATACCAATTTATCTGTAGCTCGTGCAGGTCCAATTGGACCTGGCAGACATCTACAGAACATTTCATGCAACAACTAGAGAATACACATTTTTTCTCATCGGCACATGGAACATTCTCCAGGATAGACCACATGTTAGGTCACAAAACAGGTTTCAGCAAATTTTTCAAAGCTGACATCATTCCTAGTATCTTTTCTGACCACAATTGACTAGCACTGGAAATCAATTACAAGCGAATTTCTGGAAACTACTCCAGTGCATGAAAACTGAACAACAGGCTCCCGAATGACCTATGGGTCCAAGAAGAAATTAAAAAGGAAATCAAAAACGTTCTTGAAACTAATGAAAAAAGATGCATCCTACCAAAACCTGTGGGATACTGTAAAAGCAACAGCGACGAGGCAATATATTGCAATACATGCTCACATCAAAAGGATGGAGAAACTTCACGTAAATGACCGAACCGTACACCTCAAAGAACCACCACCACCACAACAATGCAATCATAAAAGTACTAGAGAGAAAGAAATAATTAACATCAGGGCAGAGTTCAATGAAATGGAGACCCCCAAAACGATACAAAGGATCAGCGAAACACAAAGTTGTTTTTTGAGAAGATAAATAAAATAGACAAACCATTAGCTTTGCCCACTCTCACCACACTCATTCAACATAGTATTGAAAGCCCTAACCAGAGCAATCAAGCAAGACAAAGAAATGAAGGGCATTCAGATTGGGAAGGACAAAGTCAAGTTGTCCCTGTTTGCAGATGACGCGATCTTATAGATAGAAAACCTAAAGGCTACCAGAACGCCCTTACGGCTGACTAACAATTTTAATAATTTTGCGGGGTACAAAATCAACACCCACAGATCAGGAGCATTTTTATACTCCGGCAATGAACTGGCAGAAAAAGAAATCAAGAAAGCAAGCCCATTTACAATAGTCACCCCCAAGATAAAATACCTAGGAACCAATTGAACCAAGGAGGTTAATGCAGATCTCTACAATGAGAACTACCAAACACCAGTGAGAGAAATTAAAGAGCACCCAAAAATAGTGGAATGACATACCAGGCTCTGGTACGGGAAGAATTAACATCGTGAAAATGTCCTTTCTACCCATAGCAGTCTACAAATTCAACGCAATCTCCGTCAAAATAGCAACAACTTTCTTCACAGAAATAGAAAAAGCAGTGCTAACATTCATATGGAATACGAAAAGATCCTGAATAGCCAAAGCAATTTTGAGCTTAAAAGCACCCCAAAAACAGAAAGGCTGGAGGCATAACACCACCCAATTTCAAATTCTATGACAAGGCTCAAAACAGCATGGTGATGGCATAGAAACAGACACTCAGATCAATGGAACAGGATAGAAAACCCAGGAATAATCAATTTGCCTACTTACAGCCAACCGATTTTTGACAAAGCAAACCAGAACATACGCTGTGGAAAAGACAGCCTCTTCAGGAAATAAACGGTGCCCGCAAAATTGGACAATCCACATGCAGAAGAATGAAACTGGACCAGCATCTCACCATATGCCAAAATCGACTCGAAATGGATTAAAGACCAGAATATAAGACCCCAAACCATTACATGACTGAAGGAAAACAGAGGGGAAACACTCCAGGAAGTAGGTGGGGGCAAAGGCTTTATGAATAAGACCCGAAACCCACAAGCAACAATATAAAAACTAAACAAATGAGCTAATGTCAAACTAAGAAGCTTCCACACAGCAAAGGAAACAATCAACAGAGCAGAAAGGCACCCTAAAAAAAGGGAGAAAATATGTGTAAACTATACGTCTGCCAAGGGCTTAATATCCAGAACATACCAAGAACTCAAACAGCTGTACAGTATGAAAACAAGTAATCCGATTTAAAACTGGGCAAACGAGATGAATAGACATTTTTCAAAGACATACAAATGGCCAACGGTACACGAAAAAATGCTCAGCATCACTAGTCATCAGAGAAATGCAAATCAAAACCACATTGAGATATCATGTCAACCCAGATAGACTGGCCATTGTTAAAAAGACCATTAATAAGAAATGCTACTGAGGATATGAGGAAAGGAGAACTCTTCTCCAATGTTGGTGGGACTGTAAATTAGCACAGTCACTATGGAAAACAGTAAAGAAGTTTCCTCCAATACAGATAGTACTACCATATGATCCAGCAGTTCCACTACTGGGTATATATCCAAAGAAATGGAAGTCATATGGAAGGGACACCTGCACTCCCATGTTCACTGCAGCTTTACTTACAATAGCCAAAATATAGAACCAACCTCAGTGCCCTTCGACAGATGACTGGATAAAAAAAATGTGATACACGTACACCATGGAATAATACTCAGTGATAAAGGAAAAGAATGAAATTCTGCCATCGGTAACAACCTGGATGAGTCTGGAGAAAATTATGTTGTGTGAAATAAGCCAGACAAGGGAAGATAAATATCACATGCTCTCACTTATAACTAGGTAGAAAGGAAGGAAGGAAGGAAGGAAGGAAGGAAGGAAGGAAGGAAGGAAGGAAGGAAGGAAGGAAGGAAGGAAGCAAAGGACTACAACAGTTCCTTGAACTTTCAGAAGGACAGAAGAAACCAATGGTTACTAGAGATGAGGGGATGGACGGAGGGAGGGAGTTGGGGGCGTGATGGGTCAGGCAAAGGGCATAAAGAAAAATCATGATTTGTAATAATGAATATGCTAATAAAAATAATTTAAAAAGTAAGACACTTTAAAACACAAAAAGAATGCCATTATTGACATTCCAGAAAATTCCAGCTATGTGGATAACATTAAAAACCAGCTGTCAAGCTAAATCCTTTATCAGTACAAATTTTGATATTTCTTCAAATTGGGAGGAGAATGTTGGTTTCGATGTACAATGTCTGGTCACTCCCAGCCTCATCTATTTGTCACTGACGACCCTGGGACAGACGGAAAAAAAAAAAAAAAACGGTTTCTGCAACTTTTAAAATACAGACACGCCCTCCACCACCAACTTTCAATGTCTACAAAACGTCCTTGGGTTCTAGTATTCTTGCACATGTTTGTTCTCTTACAGGAAATTTGCTCCTTAGGATTTCACTGCAATGTGCTTCTGGATCCCATGCCATGATTTATCTCTGAGGACCCCTGTTCCCCTGGATCCATTTCACCCCGTGCCTGGCCACCTGTGTGGCACACACACATAGGAGCAGGAGGACAAGGCTTTGAGACGGGGAACCCGCACAAGCAATTATCTGGGTTTAGGTCTGCAGGTTATTAAGGTTTTCCGTTTCAACTTCCACAGCTAGAACGAAAGTGTAGAAATCCGTTTTCTAGTTAAAATCTGTTCACATCCCAAGTGTTTTTTAAGTTACTTAACAAGCCTTTGGTAGTCCGAAATACCGGGAAGTGTGCCTGTAACTAGAAACACCAGAAACTTCCATTTCAAAATTGTCATAAACCAGGGATACTTTAGAAAAACCTTTTCAGCCCACTTCGTGCCTTGAGTAATGGTGGGTAAACAGTGGAAACCAAGAGAGGCAACATGGAAGCAAACGGATATAAAAGCACAAGGGAGACATCATGCTCTTGGGGAGAACTAAAATGCAAATTGTGTCTGTAAACGAAAGACATTATACAGAAATCCCAGAAAAACAATTGACTGAAAATCAGACGAACGATCCCATGTTCATCTCATCACCTTGAGAACACGAAGGATACTTTTGTACAGGCAGCACACCTCCTTAAAGCAGCAGCAGAGTGCTTCGTGCACAGCAAGGCCTAGTTCACTGAGCAGCTGGACCTGTGCCCACACCCAGAGGGCAGCACCAGCCACGTGGGTGCAGAGGAGGTTGTCCCGGTGAACTCCACAAGCGGCAGCAACGCTAGGCTCTACGCCACAGGACTTCTGACAACGGACACAGTCGCACAGACTGCAAGTGGACCCCACATCAGCCTCAAGACCTCCCCCACCCGAAAACATCTCCACAGCCAGCCAGGGAGGCAAAGGAAGGGTCTTCATGGCGTGCAGAGTTACAATGAATCTGTGTTCACGCTGCCCCCTCCCACTGTACCCGTCGAGACCCAGACGATGTGCCCTGCTACTACAAAGTCGAAGAGATGTTTGATGGGGGCAGAGCGGAAGAGGCACATTGAATTTGGATCATTTTACCCATGACCCTTCTCTCCTCCCAACCCTCTTTGCGAAAGATGACATTTCTGGGGAAACAGAAGGTGATCAGAAGCAAGTAGCTCAAATGTATGTCCCTTGTAAATTTCGGATATCCATCAATTTCAATTTTGAGATATAGAGAAGTGCTGGGAAGGTTAATTGGCCCTATCAGTGTCAGTGAAGAGCTGATGGAAGAAGTGCGAAAGGCCAAAGGAGAAAACCCATGAGTAGAGAAATTAGCCTTCGGCTAATCTTATCTTCTCTGCTTCCATATATCCCTGTCCGTCCTCAAAAGTTGAGTGAGGTAGGAGATGATAAGATTGAGATTAGGGCAAATTATTTCCCCATCTTTTCCTTTCTCCAGTGCACAGTCTCCTCAACCCGCACACTTGGAGTCTCAGGGTCAGCTCTCCAATACTGGTCGACACAGAGGAAAACCAACTGAACCAAAACGAATCCACCGAATTATCTCTGCTGTGCTTATTTATACCTTCCCGGGTTTTCTTTCCTTTACTGTTAAGTGCCTATAATCAACTTCCATCATTTTAGCAGAGTACTAAAGAGTGACTGCTCCCAACCCCTTCAGATAGGTGATGCTTATGTTTACATCTGCTTATCAGCTCTGTCAAAGTGCTGTTTCGTGGAGGTGCTGTAATTTGATGAACACATGAGACATGCTATTTGCTAGCAAGAAATTCTCAGCTCAAACAAGCTAAGGTGTATGGAGATTCAGTATAACACAGTAATTGGTTAACTCAGTTTACTTGGGACTCCATTTCTTAGGTCTTGGGCTGTTTACATAACCAAAAGGAGTGTGTGTGTGTGTGTGTGTGTGTGTGTGTGTGTGTGTGTGTGTGTGTGTACCACACTTGAACTAGCACCTACCTGCACAAGTACCCCCCTGCCAAGTGATGTGTTTAAAGGCCAACAAAAAGGAAAACACAGAACACATTTATAATCCTGAAAATCTAGGGCTACTTAACCTTTCTGCTGCTTAATTTTAAAGGCAAAAAATGTACTATGAGCAGCATAAATAAGAACTGATTTGAGCATAGTTTTATAATAGATAAAATGTACCTGATGGGTCTAATTCAAATTTCTAAAATCTAACTGTGCCGCATTAGTCTGAGATACAAGATCTAAAGCTGCATGATCTAATCTGAGAATTTACGGACCTGTTTGAAATACCTTCATTTGATTAATTTGAAATGGAGGCCAGGGTATGACCTCTAACAGTCTGATCTTTAATAACCGCTCAAGAGATGAGGCAGGAAGTCAGTCGCGCTTAGAATTCTATGCACTTTCCTCTAGTGAGCACACCCTGCGGTTCCACGCGTGCAAGCACACCCCTCGCTCACTGCGGGATCTACAGAGCAGCTGTACATGCCCTTCAAAACTCAAATGCGTGTTATGTGGGTGTGCGGTATAGGGGTAGGACATGAAAAAACTCCCACCTGTCCAGTCCGAGAGAAATTTAACTCCTGAGAAGCACACCTTAGTTGAACATCAGATGCAACACTAATTTGCAGAGGTTCCCACAACATAGGAACAAAAGGGCTGACGTTATGTGTTGATAGCAGATCGTGTGTGAAAACTAAAGTTTTATACGGGGCTGTACGAAGACTAACTGAGGTCTGGAAAATGAGGAATTTTAAATGCTGGACAGTCTCTATACTCAGATTCCGCTGAAGACAATGCAAATACTTATAAGAGCCTGATAATAAAAACAGATTAAAAAAACTTAATCATCAAGGTGAAGCATTTAGTAATGAGGTTTGTACAGCTTTTCGGAAAACACTGACTGGAAGTCCCAACCGGCTAGAGGTAGGCCAGTGTCAGGAGGCATCCCGGACATGGGCATTAGCTTCCAGCACTGATGGTGCAGCCAGTGTCGATGATAAGAATTAAAACACAACTGCAACCCCCAGTCCTGGACAGGCTCAGGAAGCGGCTATCTGGAAAGAGTGGGAGGGGTCCAGGAGGCCAGCCCCCAGGTGATACATACGTTTGCACAACAGTGACGGCGAGCCACTGGAAGTCTTTTCCAGCTGTACTGCGCTGTAATTGTGGTCGCTTGCTCAGGACAGCATGCTGCTTTCACAAGTTGTCTCCTTCCTGAGGGATTTGCTCCTAGAAAAAGCCACCACCGCCTTCTTCACTGTGCCTTCTTCTTCTTCTTTTTCTTTTTTTTCCTGGAGCTTGTCTCTTCTGCAGAGAAGAGCTTTTAACACCTCCCTGGATAGTCAGTAAAACCCCAAGCATTAAGAAGGCCAGAAAATACACGTCCACTTCATTTCACTGAAAAAGAAAGGTCATGATCCTATCCCTTCTTTGGGTCATCCACCCTGAGTCTGCACACCACATTTGCTCAGCAGCAGTCTGGCTACCCTTGCACATCCAGCAAACCCTTAGCACTCCTTCCTCTTATTCAGGATTCCAACTTTTTGAGCGACAAGAAGATCCCTGACACAGAGGGATCCTTGCTGAGGTATGAGAGCAGTGACACAGGATGCAAGAAGAGCACAAATGATGTTTCTTTATCCTCTGCCAAGCCCAGGGCACGCTTGGTGCTGCCATTCTCCTCCTGGGTGCAGCAGCAAACGCTTCTTCGTCAGTTCTATGATCCAACACTGCCGCCCTTAAAAATTAAGTCACCTCAAAAGTTACATAAGTATTTGAAAATACTCAAGAAAACTCTCCAAACACTGCTAGTTACACTTTGCTTGTCATAAATGGAACATCAATCTGAGCCCCAGGACAGGCCAGAGACAAGAACCTGTGATTTCCAGCCAGGCCTGAATTCTCCCCAAATTCCACAGAGTACCAAAACAGGACAATCTTGGCAGGAGCCAAGGGCAGCCTCCTCTACCCTGAAGCAGGCCATGCCTGGAGTCCTTGGCATGAACCGAGGGCAGCATCTCCTGCCTGGAAGCAGTCATGAAGCACACCGAAACACCACTTCCACGTGGGTGGGCCACTGTTGCTTTGCCTCCCACAGATCTGTCCCCCCTTTTCCCCTGGGTGATGGAGCTGCCAAAGATTCCTCAAAGCCCATCTCTTTTGAGCAGTGAGAAGCCCCGGGCTTCTCTTCCTGCATTTATTCTCCAGACCAAGAAGTTACAGGAAGAGACATAGGTGGGGTTTTGAACATAGGTTCAGTTTTACAAGTTTTGCAATAGAAGCTGGTAACATTCAGTCAAAACAAGTCAGATGACACTCTGTTAGGCAATTAAGTGATCCACTATAACAAAGCCTTGATTTACCCGAAATTCCTTTTCCCTCTAGCAGCTTTTTAGTAACGTTGCCTATCAATTAGTCACTTGTCTGTCTTAGAATCAGCAGCCTTGCTGTGTTATGATTCTTTTCCTGCAACAGAGACTCGATGCCCGGGGGTTAAAATTCCTGTCCTTTGCAAGGTCAATATTTGAAACTGCAAGGCTTTTGGTGACTAAAGTCACCTATTACCCAAGAGCAGTAATAGGAAATTAATGTAATACATTAAAAAAGGTAATTGCCTTCCTTAACCACGAAGATGGCATTTTATAAAATTAGCTGCTTCTCTTAAAAGGCAACCTTCATTATCCTTTACCTACTCTTTAAAGACTATACAAACAGGAATAAGTAAATTATGGATAAAATGTTCTATAACTGGGAGAACTCAACGGCCAGTTGCCCACAGCTTACCTGCTGGTGTCCTGTGACACATATTGAAGCCTCCGTTGTACTTTGAGGAAAAATGTTCCAAACATGCCCAAAGTTCTACCCAGCAGCCGCCCCGGGAACCTGCATGCACTTCTGTCCCACTGCGAGTGGCAACCACATCGGCGGTGCTGGACTCGGGTCAGCCCTGCTGGAATGGCAGTGAAAGAGAAACTCATGTTTCAGCACAGCTAAGACGTAAACGTGCAAGTGCAATTTTTAGTGAACAGTGTCGCGTATACATTTACAGGCGGCCAAGGGATAACTCTGTGACCAAAGGAAAACAAAACCTATTCTAGAAAAACAGCAGCTCTGCCTTTCAGGGATGAGACAACCCTGCAAGCTGCTGAGCTCTCTGCTGGTCACCGGTGATGTCATCCCGGTAGCACTGACCCTGTCACCGCCAGAGGTGCCTCACCCAGTCCCCTCCCATCTGTCCGCTGGACTGGAGGGGCGCCATTCTGTCCACACAGCTTCCTTGAGCACCTGCACCCTTGGGGCCTGCTTGTTGGGAGGAAAGCTGTCACCCGCGGCAGCTGGCTTAAACCTTAGCAGCAGGAGGAACAGCTGCCCGTGGCCAGGCCACTGCCCCAGATGAAACTGTTGCTGCCGGGCCTGGCCATCTCTTCCCAACGGAAATAAGTTGTTTGGGGTTCAGCAGACTCTAGAATGAAGCGGGCCCCTTGGGCACAGGGAGCAACAGCACATCCTAGTGGGCTAATTTCCCCAAAGCTTGAAACTAGGTGTCTTGTCTCACTCCAAGGATGGCTGTGGCACTACAGCATCGCTGGACGCTGGGTGGCAGTAGAGGGCCTCACAGAAACCAGGCACAGACAATCTGGCCTCCAGCAAAGGAATGATGCTAATGCGCTCCTCTGGGTAGAATTTGCACAATAACCCACATGGAAGTCGCAGCAGGACAGGGATGAAAACTATGGGGCAAGAGGTCAAGTCTGCACAATCCCAACCAACCCCACCGATGCCCATGTCCAGTAACGGCACACACTGGATGGCTCCCCACAGGCAAAGGAACAGGTGAGACACACCCCTTCTCTGTACCTGGTGACGGATTCAGGGAAGTCAGGCTCCAGGCCCTCTCTCACTCCCACCGTGTCCTGAATCCTCACCATCAGCTACAGCTGCAAGGACTGTTTCTCTTCTGTGAACCTGCAAGCTAAGGGTCTGAAGCGACACAGTGGAGAAAGCATGCGAGGAAATTCTGCTCCACTTTTCCACCTCAGTGAGGCACGTGCACAATGTAGTTTCCCATCTCAACTGTTGCTTCGCTGTCAAGATTTCTTTTGGTGTGAGAGACCAAGGTGTCAGTAGCAAAAGAAAATGTTTTGCTTTTGCTCCCCTCAGTATGCTTCAACATTTCCAAGTGAATTTCACGTCACAAGGGGAGATGGGGATTGCCCTCAACTGGAATGTGGGTCACCTCCCAGCTGTGTGGTGATGTGTCTGGGGCCAAGGCCAGAGCTGCTGCTTTTCCAGATTTTCCAAGCCAGAAACAAGCACTGTTCACTTTAATAAGGTTAAGTTTAAACCGACATCCTTTTTTGGTGCCTAAACTGTTGACTACATACCCCAGCAAGACAGAAGCGTGTGAAAGCCGTCCATTCACACTCCCCTTCTCCCAGACGGCCACATGCGCATATCCCCAGAGCTGAAGGCACTGTGCAAAGCACGGTGCAGTATATGCGGCCAGTAACCGTGTGTTCTTCTCACTGAACACTTCCAGGGTTGCATCAAGTAAAAGTTGCCTCAACTTTCACTGAAGTAGATAAAAGCTGCAAAAACCCTTACTGATTTCCTAAGTTTACTTCTCTAAGTCCCAAAAGCTAAGACTATAACTACGTTAGCGTTCATGTATGACAAACAAATATTAAATAGTTTACACCTTTATACCAATTTATCTGTAGCTCGTGCAGGTCCAATTGGACCTGGCAGACATCTACAGAACATTTCATGCAACAACTAGAGAATACACATTTTTTCTCATCGGCACATGGAACATTCTCCAGGATAGACCACATGTTAGGTCACAAAACAGGTTTCAGCAAATTTTTCAAAGCTGACATCATTCCTAGTATCTTTTCTGACCACAATTGACTAGCACTGGAAATCAATTACAAGCGAATTTCTGGAAACTACTCCAGTGCATGAAAACTGAACAACAGGCTCCCGAATGACCTATGGGTCCAAGAAGAAATTAAAAAGGAAATCAAAAACGTTCTTGAAACTAATGAAAAAAGATGCATCCTACCAAAACCTGTGGGATACTGTAAAAGCAACAGCGACGAGGCAATATATTGCAATACATGCTCACATCAAAAGGATGGAGAAACTTCACGTAAATGACCGAACCGTACACCTCAAAGAACCACCACCACCACAACAATGCAATCATAAAAGTACTAGAGAGAAAGAAATAATTAACATCAGGGCAGAGTTCAATGAAATGGAGACCCCCAAAACGATACAAAGGATCAGCGAAACACAAAGTTGTTTTTTGAGAAGATAAATAAAATAGACAAACCATTAGCTTTGCCCACTCTCACCACACTCATTCAACATAGTATTGAAAGCCCTAACCAGAGCAATCAAGCAAGACAAAGAAATAAAGGGCATTCAGATTGGGAAGGACAAAGTCAAGTTGTCCCTGTTTGCAGATGACGCGATCTTATAGATAGAAAACCTAAAGGCTACCAGAACGCCCTTACGGCTGACTAACAATTTTAATAATTTTGCGGGGTACAAAATCAACACCCACAGATCAGGAGCATTTTTATACTCCGGCAATGAACTGGCAGAAAAAGAAATCAAGAAAGCAAGCCCATTTACAATAGTCACCCCCAAGATAAAATACCTAGGAACCAATTGAACCAAGGAGGTTAATGCAGATCTCTACAATGAGAACTACCAAACACCAGTGAGAGAAATTAAAGAGCACCCAAAAATAGTGGAATGACATACCAGGCTCTGGTACGGGAAGAATTAACATCGTGAAAATGTCCTTTCTACCCATAGCAGTCTACAAATTCAACGCAATCTCCGTCAAAATAGCAACAACTTTCTTCACAGAAATAGAAAAAGCAGTGCTAACATTCATATGGAATACGAAAAGATCCTGAATAGCCAAAGCAATTTTGAGCTTAAAAGCACCCCAAAAACAGAAAGGCTGGAGGCATAACACCACCCAATTTCAAATTCTATGACAAGGCTCAAAACAGCATGGTGATGGCATAGAAACAGACACTCAGATCAATGGAACAGGATAGAAAACCCAGGAATAATCAATTTGCCTACTTACAGCCAACCGATTTTTGACAAAGCAAACCAGAACATACGCTGTGGAAAAGACAGCCTCTTCAGGAAATAAACGGTGCCCGCAAAATTGGACAATCCACATGCAGAAGAATGAAACTGGACCAGCATCTCACCATATGCCAAAATCGACTCGAAATGGATTAAAGACCAGAATATAAGACCCCAAACCATTACATGACTGAAGGAAAACAGAGGGGAAACACTCCAGGAAGTAGGTGGGGGCAAAGGCTTTATGAATAAGACCCGAAACCCACAAGCAACAATATAAAAACTAAACAAATGAGCTAATGTCAAACTAAGAAGCTTCCACACAGCAAAGGAAACAATCAACAGAGCAGAAAGGCACCCTAAAAAAAGGGAGAAAATATGTGTAAACTATACGTCTGCCAAGGGCTTAATATCCAGAACATACCAAGAACTCAAACAGCTGTACAGTATGAAAACAAGTAATCCGATTTAAAACTGGGCAAACGAGATGAATAGACATTTTTCAAAGACATACAAATGGCCAACGGTACACGAAAAAATGCTCAGCATCACTAGTCATCAGAGAAATGCAAATCAAAACCACATTGAGATATCATGTCAACCCAGATAGACTGGCCATTGTTAAAAAGACCATTAATAAGAAATGCTACTGAGGATATGAGGAAAGGAGAACTCTTCTCCAATGTTGGTGGGACTGTAAATTAGCACAGTCACTATGGAAAACAGTAAAGAAGTTTCCTCCAATACAGATAGTACTACCATATGATCCAGCAGTTCCACTACTGGGTATATATCCAAAGAAATGGAAGTCATATGGAAGGGACACCTGCACTCCCATGTTCACTGCAGCTTTACTTACAATAGCCAAAATATAGAACCAACCTCAGTGCCCTTCGACAGATGACTGGATAAAAAAAATGTGATACACGTACACCATGGAATAATACTCAGTGATAAAGGAAAAGAATGAAATTCTGCCATCGGTAACAACCTGGATGAGTCTGGAGAAAATTATGTTGTGTGAAATAAGCCAGACAAGGGAAGATAAATATCACATGCTCTCACTTATAACTAGGTAGAAAGGAAGGAAGGAAGGAAGGAAGGAAGGAAGGAAGGAAGGAAGGAAGGAAGGAAGGAAGGAAGGAAGGAAGGAAGCAAAGGACTACAACAGTTCCTTGAACTTTCAGAAGGACAGAAGAAACCAATGGTTACTAGAGATGAGGGGATGGACGGAGGGAGGGAGTTGGGGGCGTGATGGGTCAGGCAAAGGGCATAAAGAAAAATCATGATTTGTAATAATGAATATGCTAATAAAAATAATTTAAAAAGTAAGACACTTTAAAACACAAAAAGAATGCCATTATTGACATTCCAGAAAATTCCAGCTATGTGGATAACATTAAAAACCAGCTGTCAAGCTAAATCCTTTATCAGTACAAATTTTGATATTTCTTCAAATTGGGAGGAGAATGTTGGTTTCGATGTACAATGTCTGGTCACTCCCAGCCTCATCTATTTGTCACTGACGACCCTGGGACAGACGGAAAAAAAAAAAAAAAACGGTTTCTGCAACTTTTAAAATACAGACACGCCCTCCACCACCAACTTTCAATGTCTACAAAACGTCCTTGGGTTCTAGTATTCTTGCACATGTTTGTTCTCTTACAGGAAATTTGCTCCTTAGGATTTCACTGCAATGTGCTTCTGGATCCCATGCCATGATTTATCTCTGAGGACCCCTGTTCCCCTGGATCCATTTCACCCCGTGCCTGGCCACCTGTGTGGCACACACACATAGGAGCAGGAGGACAAGGCTTTGAGACGGGGAACCCGCACAAGCAATTATCTGGGTTTAGGTCTGCAGGTTATTAAGGTTTTCCGTTTCAACTTCCACAGCTAGAACGAAAGTGTAGAAATCCGTTTTCTAGTTAAAATCTGTTCACATCCCAAGTGTTTTTTAAGTTACTTAACAAGCCTTTGGTAGTCCGAAATACCGGGAAGTGTGCCTGTAACTAGAAACACCAGAAACTTCCATTTCAAAATTGTCATAAACCAGGGATACTTTAGAAAAACCTTTTCAGCCCACTTCGTGCCTTGAGTAATGGTGGGTAAACAGTGGAAACCAAGAGAGGCAACATGGAAGCAAACGGATATAAAAGCACAAGGGAGACATCATGCTCTTGGGGAGAACTAAAATGCAAATTGTGTCTGTAAACGAAAGACATTATACAGAAATCCCAGAAAAACAATTGACTGAAAATCAGACGAACGATCCCATGTTCATCTCATCACCTTGAGAACACGAAGGATACTTTTGTACAGGCAGCACACCTCCTTAAAGCAGCAGCAGAGTGCTTCGTGCACAGCAAGGCCTAGTTCACTGAGCAGCTGGACCTGTGCCCACACCCAGAGGGCAGCACCAGTCACGTGGGTGCAGAGGAGGTTGTCCCGGTGAACTCCACAAGCGGCAGCAACGCTAGGCTCTACGCCACAGGACTTCTGACAACGGACACAGTCGCACAGACTGCAAGTGGACCCCACATCAGCCTCAAGACCTCCCCCACCCGAAAACATCTCCACAGCCAGCCAGGGAGGCAAAGGAAGGGTCTTCATGGCGTGCAGAGTTACAATGAATCTGTGTTCACGCTGCCCCCTCCCACTGTACCCGTCGAGACCCAGACGATGTGCCCTGCTACTACAAAGTCGAAGAGATATTTGATGGGGGCAGAGCGGAAGAGGCACATTGAATTTGGATCATTTTACCCATGACCCTTCTCTCCTCCCAACCCTCTTTGCGAAAGATGACATTTCTGGGGAAACAGAAGGTGATCAGAAGCAAGTAGCTCAAATGTATGTCCCTTGTAAATTTCGGATATCCATCAATTTCAATTTTGAGATATAGAGAAGTGCTGGGAAGGTTAATTGGCCCTATCAGTGTCAGTGAAGAGCTGATGGAAGAAGTGCAAAAGGCCAAAGGAGAAAACCCATGAGTAGAGAAATTAGCCTTCGGCTAATCTTATCTTCTCTGCTTCCATATATCCCTGTCCGTCCTCAAAAGTTGAGTGAGGTAGGAGATGATAAGATTGAGATTAGGGCAAATTATTTCCCCATCTTTTCCTTTCTCCAGTGCACAGTCTCCTCAACCCGCACACTTGGAGTCTCAGGGTCAGCTCTCCAATACTGGTCGACACAGAGGAAAACCAACTGAACCAAAACGAATCCACCGAATTATCTCTGCTGTGCTTATTTATACCTTCCCGGGTTTTCTTTCCTTTACTGTTAAGTGCCTATAATCAACTTCCATCATTTTAGCAGAGTACTAAAGAGTGACTGCTCCCAACCCCTTCAGATAGGTGATGCTTATGTTTACATCTGCTTATCAGCTCTGTCAAAGTGCTGTTTCGTGGAGGTGCTGTAATTTGATGAACACATGAGACATGCTATTTGCTAGCAAGAAATTCTCAGCTCAAACAAGCTAAGGTGTATGGAGATTCAGTATAACACAGTAATTGGTTAACTCAGTTTACTTGGGACTCCATTTCTTAGGTCTTGGGCTGTTTACATAACCAAAAGGAGTGTGTGTGTGTGTGTGTGTGTGTGTGTGTGTGTGTGTGTGTGTACCACACTTGAACTAGCACCTACCTGCACAAGTACCCCCCTGCCAAGTGATGTGTTTAAAGGCCAACAAAAAGGAAAACACAGAACACATTTATAATCCTGAAAATCTAGGGCTACTTAACCTTTCTGCTGCTTAATTTTAAAGGCAAAAAATGTACTATGAGCAGCATAAATAAGAACTGATTTGAGCATAGTTTTATAATAGATAAAATGTACCTGATGGGTCTAATTCAAATTTCTAAAATCTAACTGTGCCGCATTAGTCTGAGATACAAGATCTAAAGCTGCATGATCTAATCTGAGAATTTACGGACCTGTTTGAAATACCTTCATTTGATTAATTTGAAATGGAGGCCAGGGTATGACCTCTAACAGTCTGATCTTTAATAACCGCTCAAGAGATGAGGCAGGAAGTCAGTCGCGCTTAGAATTCTATGCACTTTCCTCTAGTGAGCACACCCTGCGGTTCCACGCGTGCAAGCACACCCCTCGCTCACTGCGGGATCTACAGAGCAGCTGTACATGCCCTTCAAAACTCAAATGCGTGTTATGTGGGTGTGCGGTATAGGGGTAGGACATGAAAAAACTCCCACCTGTCCAGTCCGAGAGAAATTTAACTCCTGAGAAGCACACCTTAGTTGAACATCAGATGCAACACTAATTTGCAGAGGTTCCCACAACATAGGAACAAAAGGGCTGACGTTATGTGTTGATAGCAGATCGTGTGTGAAAACTAAAGTTTTATACGGGGCTGTACGAAGACTAACTGAGGTCTGGAAAATGAGGAATTTTAAATGCTGGACAGTCTCTATACTCAGATTCCGCTGAAGACAATGCAAATACTTATAAGAGCCTGATAATAAAAACAGATTAAAAAAACTTAATCATCAAGGTGAAGCATTTAGTAATGAGGTTTGTACAGCTTTTCGGAAAACACTGACTGGAAGTCCCAACCGGCTAGAGGTAGGCCAGTGTCAGGAGGCATCCCGGACATGGGCATTAGCTTCCAGCACTGATGGTGCAGCCAGTGTCGATGATAAGAATTAAAACACAACTGCAACCCCCAGTCCTGGACAGGCTCAGGAAGCGGCTATCTGGAAAGAGTGGGAGGGGTCCAGGAGGCCAGCCCCCAGGTGATACATACGTTTGCACAACAGTGACGGCGAGCCACTGGAAGTCTTTTCCAGCTGTACTGCGCTGTAATTGTGGTCGCTTGCTCAGGACAGCATGCTGCTTTCACAAGTTGTCTCCTTCCTGAGGGATTTGCTCCTAGAAAAAGCCACCACCGCCTTCTTCACTGTGCCTTCTTCTTCTTCTTTTTCTTTTTTTTCCTGGAGCTTGTCTCTTCTGCAGAGAAGAGCTTTTAACACCTCCCTGGATAGTCAGTAAAACCCCAAGCATTAAGAAGGCCAGAAAATACACGTCCACTTCATTTCACTGAAAAAGAAAGGTCATGATCCTATCCCTTCTTTGGGTCATCCACCCTGAGTCTGCACACCACATTTGCTCAGCAGCAGTCTGGCTACCCTTGCACATCCAGCAAACCCTTAGCACTCCTTCCTCTTATTCAGGATTCCAACTTTTTGAGCGACAAGAAGATCCCTGACACAGAGGGATCCTTGCTGAGGTATGAGAGCAGTGACACAGGATGCAAGAAGAGCACAAATGATGTTTCTTTATCCTCTGCCAAGCCCAGGGCACGCTTGGTGCTGCCATTCTCCTCCTGGGTGCAGCAGCAAACGCTTCTTCGTCAGTTCTATGATCCAACACTGCCGCCCTTAAAAATTAAGTCACCTCAAAAGTTACATAAGTATTTGAAAATACTCAAGAAAACTCTCCAAACACTGCTAGTTACACTTTGCTTGTCATAAATGGAACATCAATCTGAGCCCCAGGACAGGCCAGAGACAAGAACCTGTGATTTCCAGCCAGGCCTGAATTCTCCCCAAATTCCACAGAGTACCAAAACAGGACAATCTTGGCAGGAGCCAAGGGCAGCCTCCTCTACCCTGAAGCAGGCCATGCCTGGAGTCCTTGGCATGAACCGAGGGCAGCATCTCCTGCCTGGAAGCAGTCATGAAGCACACCGAAACACCACTTCCACGTGGGTGGGCCACTGTTGCTTTGCCTCCCACAGATCTGTCCCCCCTTTTCCCCTGGGTGATGGAGCTGCCAAAGATTCCTCAAAGCCCATCTCTTTTGAGCAGTGAGAAGCCCCGGGCTTCTCTTCCTGCATTTATTCTCCAGACCAAGAAGTTACAGGAAGAGACATAGGTGGGGTTTTGAACATAGGTTCAGTTTTACAAGTTTTGCAATAGAAGCTGGTAACATTCAGTCAAAACAAGTCAGATGACACTCTGTTAGGCAATTAAGTGATCCACTATAACAAAGCCTTGATTTACCCGAAATTCCTTTTCCCTCTAGCAGCTTTTTAGTAACGTTGCCTATCAATTAGTCACTTGTCTGTCTTAGAATCAGCAGCCTTGCTGTGTTATGATTCTTTTCCTGCAACAGAGACTCGATGCCCGGGGGTTAAAATTCCTGTCCTTTGCAAGGTCAATATTTGAAACTGCAAGGCTTTTGGTGACTAAAGTCACCTATTACCCAAGAGCAGTAATAGGAAATTAATGTAATACATTAAAAAAGGTAATTGCCTTCCTTAACCACGAAGATGGCATTTTATAAAATTAGCTGCTTCTCTTAAAAGGCAACCTTCATTATCCTTTACCTACTCTTTAAAGACTATACAAACAGGAATAAGTAAATTATGGATAAAATGTTCTATAACTGGGAGAACTCAACGGCCAGTTGCCCACAGCTTACCTGCTGGTGTCCTGTGACACATATTGAAGCCTCCGTTGTACTTTGAGGAAAAATGTTCCAAACATGCCCAAAGTTCTACCCAGCAGCCGCCCCGGGAACCTGCATGCACTTCTGTCCCACTGCGAGTGGCAACCACATCGGCGGTGCTGGACTCGGGTCAGCCCTGCTGGAATGGCAGTGAAAGAGAAACTCATGTTTCAGCACAGCTAAGACGTAAACGTGCAAGTGCAATTTTTAGTGAACAGTGTCGCGTATACATTTACAGGCGGCCAAGGGATAACTCTGTGACCAAAGGAAAACAAAACCTATTCTAGAAAAACAGCAGCTCTGCCTTTCAGGGATGAGACAACCCTGCAAGCTGCTGAGCTCTCGGCTGGTCACCGGTGATGTCATCCCGGTAGCACTGACCCTGTCACCGCCAGAGGTGCCTCACCCAGTCCCCTCCCATCTGTCCGCTGGACTGGAGGGGCGCCATTCTGTCCACACAGCTTCCTTGAGCACCTGCACCCTTGGGGCCTGCTTGTTGGGAGGAAAGCTGTCACCCGCGGCAGCTGGCTTAAACCTTAGCAGCAGGAGGAACAGCTGCCCGTGGCCAGGCCACTGCCCCAGATGAAACTGTTGCTGCCGGGCCTGGCCATCTCTTCCCAACGGAAATAAGTTGTTTGGGGTTCAGCAGACTCTAGAATGAAGCGGGCCCCTTGGGCACAGGGAGCAACAGCACATCCTAGTGGGCTAATTTCCCCAAAGCTTGAAACTAGGTGTCTTGTCTCACTCCAAGGATGGCTGTGGCACTACAGCATCGCTGGACGCTGGGTGGCAGTAGAGGGCCTCACAGAAACCAGGCACAGACAATCTGGCCTCCAGCAAAGGAATGATGCTAATGCGCTCCTCTGGGTAGAATTTGCACAATAACCCACATGGAAGTCGCAGCAGGACAGGGATGAAAACTATGGGGCAAGAGGTCAAGTCTGCACAATCCCAACCAACCCCACCGATGCCCATGTCCAGTAACGGCACACACTGGATGGCTCCCCACAGGCAAAGGAACAGGTGAGACACACCCCTTCTCTGTACCTGGTGACGGATTCAGGGAAGTCAGGCTCCAGGCCCTCTCTCACTCCCACCGTGTCCTGAATCCTCACCATCAGCTACAGCTGCAAGGACTGTTTCTCTTCTGTGAACCTGCAAGCTAAGGGTCTGAAGCGACACAGTGGAGAAAGCATGCGAGGAAATTCTGCTCCACTTTTCCACCTCAGTGAGGCACGTGCACAATGTAGTTTCCCATCTCAACTGTTGCTTCGCTGTCAAGATTTCTTTTGGTGTGAGAGACCAAGGTGTCAGTAGCAAAAGAAAATGTTTTGCTTTTGCTCCCCTCAGTATGCTTCAACATTTCCAAGTGAATTTCACGTCACAAGGGGAGATGGGGATTGCCCTCAACTGGAATGTGGGTCACCTCCCAGCTGTGTGGTGATGTGTCTGGGGCCAAGGCCAGAGCTGCTGCTTTTCCAGATTTTCCAAGCCAGAAACAAGCACTGTTCACTTTAATAAGGTTAAGTTTAAACCGACATCCTTTTTTGGTGCCTAAACTGTTGACTACATACCCCAGCAAGACAGAAGCGTGTGAAAGCCGTCCATTCACACTCCCCTTCTCCCAGACGGCCACATGCGCATATCCCCAGAGCTGAAGGCACTGTGCAAAGCACGGTGCAGTATATGCGGCCAGTAACCGTGTGTTCTTCTCACTGAACACTTCCAGGGTTGCATCAAGTAAAAGTTGCCTCAACTTTCACTGAAGTAGATAAAAGCTGCAAAAACCCTTACTGATTTCCTAAGTTTACTTCTCTAAGTCCCAAAAGCTAAGACTATAACTACGTTAGCGTTCATGTATGACAAACAAATATTAAATAGTTTACACCTTTATACCAATTTATCTGTAGCTCGTGCAGGTCCAATTGGACCTGGCAGACATCTACAGAACATTTCATGCAACAACTAGAGAATACACATTTTTTCTCATCGGCACATGGAACATTCTCCAGGATAGACCACATGTTAGGTCACAAAACAGGTTTCAGCAAATTTTTCAAAGCTGACATCATTCCTAGTATCTTTTCTGACCACAATTGACTAGCACTGGAAATCAATTACAAGCGAATTTCTGGAAACTACTCCAGTGCATGAAAACTGAACAACAGGCTCCCGAATGACCTATGGGTCCAAGAAGAAATTAAAAAGGAAATCAAAAACGTTCTTGAAACTAATGAAAAAAGATGCATCCTACCAAAACCTGTGGGATACTGTAAAAGCAACAGCGACGAGGCAATATATTGCAATACATGCTCACATCAAAAGGATGGAGAAACTTCACGTAAATGACCGAACCGTACACCTCAAAGAACCACCACCACCACAACAATGCAATCATAAAAGTACTAGAGAGAAAGAAATAATTAACATCAGGGCAGAGTTCAATGAAATGGAGACCCCCAAAACGATACAAAGGATCAGCGAAACACAAAGTTGTTTTTTGAGAAGATAAATAAAATAGACAAACCATTAGCTTTGCCCACTCTCACCACACTCATTCAACATAGTATTGAAAGCCCTAACCAGAGCAATCAAGCAAGACAAAGAAATGAAGGGCATTCAGATTGGGAAGGACAAAGTCAAGTTGTCCCTGTTTGCAGATGACGCGATCTTATAGATAGAAAACCTAAAGGCTACCAGAACGCCCTTACGGCTGACTAACAATTTTAATAATTTTGCGGGGTACAAAATCAACACCCACAGATCAGGAGCATTTTTATACTCCGGCAATGAACTGGCAGAAAAAGAAATCAAGAAAGCAAGCCCATTTACAATAGTCACCCCCAAGATAAAATACCTAGGAACCAATTGAACCAAGGAGGTTAATGCAGATCTCTACAATGAGAACTACCAAACACCAGTGAGAGAAATTAAAGAGCACCCAAAAATAGTGGAATGACATACCAGGCTCTGGTACGGGAAGAATTAACATCGTGAAAATGTCCTTTCTACCCATAGCAGTCTACAAATTCAACGCAATCTCCGTCAAAATAGCAACAACTTTCTTCACAGAAATAGAAAAAGCAGTGCTAACATTCATATGGAATACGAAAAGATCCTGAATAGCCAAAGCAATTTTGAGCTTAAAAGCACCCCAAAAACAGAAAGGCTGGAGGCATAACACCACCCAATTTCAAATTCTATGACAAGGCTCAAAACAGCATGGTGATGGCATAGAAACAGACACTCAGATCAATGGAACAGGATAGAAAACCCAGGAATAATCAATTTGCCTACTTACAGCCAACCGATTTTTGACAAAGCAAACCAGAACATACGCTGTGGAAAAGACAGCCTCTTCAGGAAATAAACGGTGCCCGCAAAATTGGACAATCCACATGCAGAAGAATGAAACTGGACCAGCATCTCACCATATGCCAAAATCGACTCGAAATGGATTAAAGACCAGAATATAAGACCCCAAACCATTACATGACTGAAGGAAAACAGAGGGGAAACACTCCAGGAAGTAGGTGGGGGCAAAGGCTTTATGAATAAGACCCGAAACCCACAAGCAACAATATAAAAACTAAACAAATGAGCTAATGTCAAACTAAGAAGCTTCCACACAGCAAAGGAAACAATCAACAGAGCAGAAAGGCACCCTAAAAAAAGGGAGAAAATATGTGTAAACTATACGTCTGCCAAGGGCTTAATATCCAGAACATACCAAGAACTCAAACAGCTGTACAGTATGAAAACAAGTAATCCGATTTAAAACTGGGCAAACGAGATGAATAGACATTTTTCAAAGACATACAAATGGCCAACGGTACACGAAAAAATGCTCAGCATCACTAGTCATCAGAGAAATGCAAATCAAAACCACATTGAGATATCATGTCAACCCAGATAGACTGGCCATTGTTAAAAAGACCATTAATAAGAAATGCTACTGAGGATATGAGGAAAGGAGAACTCTTCTCCAATGTTGGTGGGACTGTAAATTAGCACAGTCACTATGGAAAACAGTAAAGAAGTTTCCTCCAATACAGATAGTACTACCATATGATCCAGCAGTTCCACTACTGGGTATATATCCAAAGAAATGGAAGTCATATGGAAGGGACACCTGCACTCCCATGTTCACTGCAGCTTTACTTACAATAGCCAAAATATAGAACCAACCTCAGTGCCCTTCGACAGATGACTGGATAAAAAAAATGTGATACACGTACACCATGGAATAATACTCAGTGATAAAGGAAAAGAATGAAATTCTGCCATCGGTAACAACCTGGATGAGTCTGGAGAAAATTATGTTGTGTGAAATAAGCCAGACAAGGGAAGATAAATATCACATGCTCTCACTTATAACTAGGTAGAAAGGAAGGAAGGAAGGAAGGAAGGAAGGAAGGAAGGAAGGAAGGAAGGAAGGAAGGAAGGAAGGAAGGAAGGAAGGAAGGAAGGAAGGAAGGAAGCAAAGGACTACAACAGTTCCTTGAACTTTCAGAAGGACAGAAGAAACCAATGGTTACTAGAGATGAGGGGATGGACGGAGGGAGGGAGTTGGGGGCGTGATGGGTCAGGCAAAGGGCATAAAGAAAAATCATGATTTGTAATAATGAATATGCTAATAAAAATAATTTAAAAAGTAAGACACTTTAAAACACAAAAAGAATGCCATTATTGACATTCCAGAAAATTCCAGCTATGTGGATAACATTAAAAACCAGCTGTCAAGCTAAATCCTTTATCAGTACAAATTTTGATATTTCTTCAAATTGGGAGGAGAATGTTGGTTTCGATGTACAATGTCTGGTCACTCCCAGCCTCATCTATTTGTCACTGACGACCCTGGGACAGACGGAAAAAAAAAAAAAAAACGGTTTCTGCAACTTTTAAAATACAGACACGCCCTCCACCACCAACTTTCAATGTCTACAAAACGTCCTTGGGTTCTAGTATTCTTGCACATGTTTGTTCTCTTACAGGAAATTTGCTCCTTAGGATTTCACTGCAATGTGCTTCTGGATCCCATGCCATGATTTATCTCTGAGGACCCCTGTTCCCCTGGATCCATTTCACCCCGTGCCTGGCCACCTGTGTGGCACACACACATAGGAGCAGGAGGACAAGGCTTTGAGACGGGGAACCCGCACAAGCAATTATCTGGGTTTAGGTCTGCAGGTTATTAAGGTTTTCCGTTTCAACTTCCACAGCTAGAACGAAAGTGTAGAAATCCGTTTTCTAGTTAAAATCTGTTCACATCCCAAGTGTTTTTTAAGTTACTTAACAAGCCTTTGGTAGTCCGAAATACCGGGAAGTGTGCCTGTAACTAGAAACACCAGAAACTTCCATTTCAAAATTGTCATAAACCAGGGATACTTTAGAAAAACCTTTTCAGCCCACTTCGTGCCTTGAGTAATGGTGGGTAAACAGTGGAAACCAAGAGAGGCAACATGGAAGCAAACGGATATAAAAGCACAAGGGAGACATCATGCTCTTGGGGAGAACTAAAATGCAAATTGTGTCTGTAAACGAAAGACATTATACAGAAATCCCAGAAAAACAATTGACTGAAAATCAGACGAACGATCCCATGTTCATCTCATCACCTTGAGAACACGAAGGATACTTTTGTACAGGCAGCACACCTCCTTAAAGCAGCAGCAGAGTGCTTCGTGCACAGCAAGGCCTAGTTCACTGAGCAGCTGGACCTGTGCCCACACCCAGAGGGCAGCACCAGTCACGTGGGTGCAGAGGAGGTTGTCCCGGTGAACTCCACAAGCGGCAGCAACGCTAGGCTCTACGCCACAGGACTTCTGACAACGGACACAGTCGCACAGACTGCAAGTGGACCCCACATCAGCCTCAAGACCTCCCCCACCCGAAAACATCTCCACAGCCAGCCAGGGAGGCAAAGGAAGGGTCTTCATGGCGTGCAGAGTTACAATGAATCTGTGTTCACGCTGCCCCCTCCCACTGTACCCGTCGAGACCCAGACGATGTGCCCTGCTACTACAAAGTCGAAGAGATGTTTGATGGGGGCAGAGCGGAAGAGGCACATTGAATTTGGATCATTTTACCCATGACCCTTCTCTCCTCCCAACCCTCTTTGCGAAAGATGACATTTCTGGGGAAACAGAAGGTGATCAGAAGCAAGTAGCTCAAATGTATGTCCCTTGTAAATTTCGGATATCCATCAATTTCAATTTTGAGATATAGAGAAGTGCTGGGAAGGTTAATTGGCCCTATCAGTGTCAGTGAAGAGCTGATGGAAGAAGTGCGAAAGGCCAAAGGAGAAAACCCATGAGTAGAGAAATTAGCCTTCGGCTAATCTTATCTTCTCTGCTTCCATATATCCCTGTCCGTCCTCAAAAGTTGAGTGAGGTAGGAGATGATAAGATTGAGATTAGGGCAAATTATTTCCCCATCTTTTCCTTTCTCCAGTGCACAGTCTCCTCAACCCGCACACTTGGAGTCTCAGGGTCAGCTCTCCAATACTGGTCGACACAGAGGAAAACCAACTGAACCAAAACGAATCCACCGAATTATCTCTGCTGTGCTTATTTATACCTTCCCGGGTTTTCTTTCCTTTACTGTTAAGTGCCTATAATCAACTTCCATCATTTTAGCAGAGTACTAAAGAGTGACTGCTCCCAACCCCTTCAGATAGGTGATGCTTATGTTTACATCTGCTTATCAGCTCTGTCAAAGTGCTGTTTCGTGGAGGTGCTGTAATTTGATGAACACATGAGACATGCTATTTGCTAGCAAGAAATTCTCAGCTCAAACAAGCTAAGGTGTATGGAGATTCAGTATAACACAGTAATTGGTTAACTCAGTTTACTTGGGACTCCATTTCTTAGGTCTTGGGCTGTTTACATAACCAAAAGGAGTGTGTGTGTGTGTGTGTGTGTGTGTGTGTGTGTGTGTGTGTGTGTGTACCACACTTGAACTAGCACCTACCTGCACAAGTACCCCCCTGCCAAGTGATGTGTTTAAAGGCCAACAAAAAGGAAAACACAGAACACATTTATAATCCTGAAAATCTAGGGCTACTTAACCTTTCTGCTGCTTAATTTTAAAGGCAAAAAATGTACTATGAGCAGCATAAATAAGAACTGATTTGAGCATAGTTTTATAATAGATAAAATGTACCTGATGGGTCTAATTCAAATTTCTAAAATCTAACTGTGCCGCATTAGTCTGAGATACAAGATCTAAAGCTGCATGATCTAATCTGAGAATTTACGGACCTGTTTGAAATACCTTCATTTGATTAATTTGAAATGGAGGCCAGGGTATGACCTCTAACAGTCTGATCTTTAATAACCGCTCAAGAGATGAGGCAGGAAGTCAGTCGCGCTTAGAATTCTATGCACTTTCCTCTAGTGAGCACACCCTGCGGTTCCACGCGTGCAAGCACACCCCTCGCTCACTGCGGGATCTACAGAGCAGCTGTACATGCCCTTCAAAACTCAAATGCGTGTTATGTGGGTGTGCGGTATAGGGGTAGGACATGAAAAAACTCCCACCTGTCCAGTCCGAGAGAAATTTAACTCCTGAGAAGCACACCTTAGTTGAACATCAGATGCAACACTAATTTGCAGAGGTTCCCACAACATAGGAACAAAAGGGCTGACGTTATGTGTTGATAGCAGATCGTGTGTGAAAACTAAAGTTTTATACGGGGCTGTACGAAGACTAACTGAGGTCTGGAAAATGAGGAATTTTAAATGCTGGACAGTCTCTATACTCAGATTCCGCTGAAGACAATGCAAATACTTATAAGAGCCTGATAATAAAAACAGATTAAAAAAACTTAATCATCAAGGTGAAGCATTTAGTAATGAGGTTTGTACAGCTTTTCGGAAAACACTGACTGGAAGTCCCAACCGGCTAGAGGTAGGCCAGTGTCAGGAGGCATCCCGGACATGGGCATTAGCTTCCAGCACTGATGGTGCAGCCAGTGTCGATGATAAGAATTAAAACACAACTGCAACCCCCAGTCCTGGACAGGCTCAGGAAGCGGCTATCTGGAAAGAGTGGGAGGGGTCCAGGAGGCCAGCCCCCAGGTGATACATACGTTTGCACAACAGTGACGGCGAGCCACTGGAAGTCTTTTCCAGCTGTACTGCGCTGTAATTGTGGTCGCTTGCTCAGGACAGCATGCTGCTTTCACAAGTTGTCTCCTTCCTGAGGGATTTGCTCCTAGAAAAAGCCACCACCGCCTTCTTCACTGTGCCTTCTTCTTCTTCTGTTTCTTTTTTTTCCTGGAGCTTGTCTCTTCTGCAGAGAAGAGCTTTTAACACCTCCCTGGATAGTCAGTAAAACCCCAAGCATTAAGAAGGCCAGAAAATACACGTCCACTTCATTTCACTGAAAAAGAAAGGTCATGATCCTATCCCTTCTTTGGGTCATCCACCCTGAGTCTGCACACCACATTTGCTCAGCAGCAGTCTGGCTACCCTTGCACATCCAGCAAACCCTTAGCACTCCTTCCTCTTATTCAGGATTCCAACTTTTTGAGCGACAAGAAGATCCCTGACACAGAGGGATCCTTGCTGAGGTATGAGAGCAGTGACACAGGATGCAAGAAGAGCACAAATGATGTTTCTTTATCCTCTGCCAAGCCCAGGGCACGCTTGGTGCTGCCATTCTCCTCCTGGGTGCAGCAGCAAACGCTTCTTCGTCAGTTCTATGATCCAACACTGCCGCCCTTAAAAATTAAGTCACCTCAAAAGTTACATAAGTATTTGAAAATACTCAAGAAAACTCTCCAAACACTGCTAGTTACACTTTGCTTGTCATAAATGGAACATCAATCTGAGCCCCAGGACAGGCCAGAGACAAGAACCTGTGATTTCCAGCCAGGCCTGAATTCTCCCCAAATTCCACAGAGTACCAAAACAGGACAATCTTGGCAGGAGCCAAGGGCAGCCTCCTCTACCCTGAAGCAGGCCATGCCTGGAGTCCTTGGCATGAACCGAGGGCAGCATCTCCTGCCTGGAAGCAGTCATGAAGCACACCGAAACACCACTTCCACGTGGGTGGGCCACTGTTGCTTTGCCTCCCACAGATCTGTCCCCCCTTTTCCCCTGGGTGATGGAGCTGCCAAAGATTCCTCAAAGCCCATCTCTTTTGAGCAGTGAGAAGCCCCGGGCTTCTCTTCCTGCATTTATTCTCCAGACCAAGAAGTTACAGGAAGAGACATAGGTGGGGTTTTGAACATAGGTTCAGTTTTACAAGTTTTGCAATAGAAGCTGGTAACATTCAGTCAAAACAAGTCAGATGACACTCTGTTAGGCAATTAAGTGATCCACTATAACAAAGCCTTGATTTACCCGAAATTCCTTTTCCCTCTAGCAGCTTTTTAGTAACGTTGCCTATCAATTAGTCACTTGTCTGTCTTAGAATCAGCAGCCTTGCTGTGTTATGATTCTTTTCCTGCAACAGAGACTCGATGCCCGGGGGTTAAAATTCCTGTCCTTTGCAAGGTCAATATTTGAAACTGCAAGGCTTTTGGTGACTAAAGTCACCTATTACCCAAGAGCAGTAATAGGAAATTAATGTAATACATTAAAAAAGGTAATTGCCTTCCTTAACCACGAAGATGGCATTTTATAAAATTAGCTGCTTCTCTTAAAAGGCAACCTTCATTATCCTTTACCTACTCTTTAAAGACTATACAAACAGGAATAAGTAAATTATGGATAAAATGTTCTATAACTGGGAGAACTCAACGGCCAGTTGCCCACAGCTTACCTGCTGGTGTCCTGTGACACATATTGAAGCCTCCGTTGTACTTTGAGGAAAAATGTTCCAAACATGCCCAAAGTTCTACCCAGCAGCCGCCCCGGGAACCTGCATGCACTTCTGTCCCACTGCGAGTGGCAACCACATCGGCGGTGCTGGACTCGGGTCAGCCCTGCTGGAATGGCAGTGAAAGAGAAACTCATGTTTCAGCACAGCTAAGACGTAAACGTGCAAGTGCAATTTTTAGTGAACAGTGTCGCGTATACATTTACAGGCGGCCAAGGGATAACTCTGTGACCAAAGGAAAACAAAACCTATTCTAGAAAAACAGCAGCTCTGCCTTTCAGGGATGAGACAACCCTGCAAGCTGCTGAGCTCTCTGCTGGTCACCGGTGATGTCATCCCGGTAGCACTGACCCTGTCACCGCCAGAGGTGCCTCACCCAGTCCCCTCCCATCTGTCCGCTGGACTGGAGGGGCGCCATTCTGTCCACACAGCTTCCTTGAGCACCTGCACCCTTGGGGCCTGCTTGTTGGGAGGAAAGCTGTCACCCGCGGCAGCTGGCTTAAACCTTAGCAGCAGGAGGAACAGCTGCCCGTGGCCAGGCCACTGCCCCAGATGAAACTGTTGCTGCCGGGCCTGGCCATCTCTTCCCAACGGAAATAAGTTGTTTGGGGTTCAGCAGACTCTAGAATGAAGCGGGCCCCTTGGGCACAGGGAGCAACAGCACATCCTAGTGGGCTAATTTCCCCAAAGCTTGAAACTAGGTGTCTTGTCTCACTCCAAGGATGGCTGTGGCACTACAGCATCGCTGGACGCTGGGTGGCAGTAGAGGGCCTCACAGAAACCAGGCACAGGCAATCTGGCCTCCAGCAAAGGAATGATGCTAATGCGCTCCTCTGGGTAGAATTTGCACAATAACCCACATGGAAGTCGCAGCAGGACAGGGATGAAAACTATGGGGCAAGAGGTCAAGTCTGCACAATCCCAACCAACCCCACCGATGCCCATGTCCAGTAACGGCACACACTGGATGGCTCCCCACAGGCAAAGGAACAGGTGAGACACACCCCTTCTCTGTACCTGGTGACGGATTCAGGGAAGTCAGGCTCCAGGCCCTCTCTCACTCCCACCGTGTCCTGAATCCTCACCATCAGCTACAGCTGCAAGGACTGTTTCTCTTCTGTGAACCTGCAAGCTAAGGGTCTGAAGCGACACAGTGGAGAAAGCATGCGAGGAAATTCTGCTCCACTTTTCCACCTCAGTGAGGCACGTGCACAATGTAGTTTCCCATCTCAACTGTTGCTTCGCTGTCAAGATTTCTTTTGGTGTGAGAGACCAAGGTGTCAGTAGCAAAAGAAAATGTTTTGCTTTTGCTCCCCTCAGTATGCTTCAACATTTCCAAGTGAATTTCACGTCACAAGGGGAGATGGGGATTGCCCTCAACTGGAATGTGGGTCACCTCCCAGCTGTGTGGTGATGTGTCTGGGGCCAAGGCCAGAGCTGCTGCTTTTCCAGATTTTCCAAGCCAGAAACAAGCACTGTTCACTTTAATAAGGTTAAGTTTAAACCGACATCCTTTTTTGGTGCCTAAAGTGTTGACTACATACCCCAGCAAGACAGAAGCGTGTGAAAGCCGTCCATTCACACTCCCCTTCTCCCAGACGGCCACATGCGCATATCCCCAGAGCTGAAGGCACTGTGCAAAGCACGGTGCAGTATATGCGGCCAGTAACCGTGTGTTCTTCTCACTGAACACTTCCAGGGTTGCATCAAGTAAAAGTTGCCTCAACTTTCACTGAAGTAGATAAAAGCTGCAAAAACCCTTACTGATTTCCTAAGTTTACTTCTCTAAGTCCCAAAAGCTAAGACTATAACTACGTTAGCGTTCATGTATGACAAACAAATATTAAATAGTTTACACCTTTATACCAATTTATCTGTAGCTCGTGCAGGTCCAATTGGACCTGGCAGACATCTACAGAACATTTCATGCAACAACTAGAGAATACACATTTTTTCTCATCGGCACATGGAACATTCTCCAGGATAGACCACATGTTAGGTCACAAAACAGGTTTCAGCAAATTTTTCAAAGCTGACATCATTCCTAGTATCTTTTCTGACCACAATTGACTAGCACTGGAAATCAATTACAAGCGAATTTCTGGAAACTACTCCAGTGCATGAAAACTGAACAACAGGCTCCCGAATGACCTATGGGTCCAAGAAGAAATTAAAAAGGAAATCAAAAACGTTCTTGAAACTAATGAAAAAAGATGCATCCTACCAAAACCTGTGGGATACTGTAAAAGCAACAGCGACGAGGCAATATATTGCAATACATGCTCACATCAAAAGGATGGAGAAACTTCACGTAAATGACCGAACCGTACACCTCAAAGAACCACCACCACCACAACAATGCAATCATAAAAGTACTAGAGAGAAAGAAATAATTAACATCAGGGCAGAGTTCAATGAAATGGAGACCCCCAAAACGATACAAAGGATCAGCGAAACACAAAGTTGTTTTTTGAGAAGATAAATAAAATAGACAAACCATTAGCTTTGCCCACTCTCACCACACTCATTCAACATAGTATTGAAAGCCCTAACCAGAGCAATCAAGCAAGACAAAGAAATGAAGGGCATTCAGATTGGGAAGGACAAAGTCAAGTTGTCCCTGTTTGCAGATGACGCGATCTTATAGATAGAAAACCTAAAGGCTACCAGAACGCCCTTACGGCTGACTAACAATTTTAATAATTTTGCGGGGTACAAAATCAACACCCACAGATCAGGAGCATTTTTATACTCCGGCAATGAACTGGCAGAAAAAGAAATCAAGAAAGCAAGCCCATTTACAATAGTCACCCCCAAGATAAAATACCTAGGAACCAATTGAACCAAGGAGGTTAATGCAGATCTCTACAATGAGAACTACCAAACACCAGTGAGAGAAATTAAAGAGCACCCAAAAATAGTGGAATGACATACCAGGCTCTGGTACGGGAAGAATTAACATCGTGAAAATGTCCTTTCTACCCATAGCAGTCTACAAATTCAACGCAATCTCCGTCAAAATAGCAACAACTTTCTTCACAGAAATAGAAAAAGCAGTGCTAACATTCATATGGAATACGAAAAGATCCTGAATAGCCAAAGCAATTTTGAGCTTAAAAGCACCCCAAAAACAGAAAGGCTGGAGGCATAACACCACCCAATTTCAAATTCTATGACAAGGCTCAAAACAGCATGGTGATGGCATAGAAACAGACACTCAGATCAATGGAACAGGATAGAAAACCCAGGAATAATCAATTTGCCTACTTACAGCCAACCGATTTTTGACAAAGCAAACCAGAACATACGCTGTGGAAAAGACAGCCTCTTCAGGAAATAAACGGTGCCCGCAAAATTGGACAATCCACATGCAGAAGAATGAAACTGGACCAGCATCTCACCATATGCCAAAATCGACTCGAAAT
Source organism: Cynocephalus volans (assembly GCF_027409185.1). Taxonomy (NCBI): domain Eukaryota; kingdom Metazoa; phylum Chordata; class Mammalia; order Dermoptera; family Cynocephalidae; genus Cynocephalus; species Cynocephalus volans. The sequence continues at coordinate 1,068,397 of NW_026902375.1, forward strand.
GGATTAAAGACCAGAATATAAGACCCCAAACCATTACATGACTGAAGGAAAACAGAGGGGAAACACTCCAGGAAGTAGGTGGGGGCAAAGGCTTTATGAATAAGACCCGAAACCCACAAGCAACAATATAAAAACTAAACAAATGAGCTAATGTCAAACTAAGAAGCTTCCACACAGCAAAGGAAACAATCAACAGAGCAGAAAGGCACCCTAAAAAAAGGGAGAAAATATGTGTAAACTATACGTCTGCCAAGGGCTTAATATCCAGAACATACCAAGAACTCAAACAGCTGTACAGTATGAAAACAAGTAATCCGATTTAAAACTGGGCAAACGAGATGAATAGACATTTTTCAAAGACATACAAATGGCCAACGGTACACGAAAAAATGCTCAGCATCACTAGTCATCAGAGAAATGCAAATCAAAACCACATTGAGATATCATGTCAACCCAGATAGACTGGCCATTGTTAAAAAGACCATTAATAAGAAATGCTACTGAGGATATGAGGAAAGGAGAACTCTTCTCCAATGTTGGTGGGACTGTAAATTAGCACAGTCACTATGGAAAACAGTAAAGAAGTTTCCTCCAATACAGATAGTACTACCATATGATCCAGCAGTTCCACTACTGGGTATATATCCAAAGAAATGGAAGTCATATGGAAGGGACACCTGCACTCCCATGTTCACTGCAGCTTTACTTACAATAGCCAAAATATAGAACCAACCTCAGTGCCCTTCGACAGATGACTGGATAAAAAAAATGTGATACACGTACACCATGGAATAATACTCAGTGATAAAGGAAAAGAATGAAATTCTGCCATCGGTAACAACCTGGATGAGTCTGGAGAAAATTATGTTGTGTGAAATAAGCCAGACAAGGGAAGATAAATATCACATGCTCTCACTTATAACTAGGTAGAAAGGAAGGAAGGAAGGAAGGAAGGAAGGAAGGAAGGAAGGAAGGAAGGAAGGAAGGAAGGAAGGAAGGAAGGAAGGAAGGAAGCAAAGGACTACAACAGTTCCTTGAACTTTCAGAAGGACAGAAGAAACCAATGGTTACTAGAGATGAGGGGATGGACGGAGGGAGGGAGTTGGGGGCGTGATGGGTCAGGCAAAGGGCATAAAGAAAAATCATGATTTGTAATAATGAATATGCTAATAAAAATAATTTAAAAAGTAAGACACTTTAAAACACAAAAAGAATGCCATTATTGACATTCCAGAAAATTCCAGCTATGTGGATAACATTAAAAACCAGCTGTCAAGCTAAATCCTTTATCAGTACAAATTTTGATATTTCTTCAAATTGGGAGGAGAATGTTGGTTTCGATGTACAATGTCTGGTCACTCCCAGCCTCATCTATTTGTCACTGACGACCCTGGGACAGACGGAAAAAAAAAAAAAAAACGGTTTCTGCAACTTTTAAAATACAGACACGCCCTCCACCACCAACTTTCAATGTCTACAAAACGTCCTTGGGTTCTAGTATTCTTGCACATGTTTGTTCTCTTACAGGAAATTTGCTCCTTAGGATTTCACTGCAATGTGCTTCTGGATCCCATGCCATGATTTATCTCTGAGGACCCCTGTTCCCCTGGATCCATTTCACCCCGTGCCTGGCCACCTGTGTGGCACACACACATAGGAGCAGGAGGACAAGGCTTTGAGACGGGGAACCCGCACAAGCAATTATCTGGGTTTAGGTCTGCAGGTTATTAAGGTTTTCCGTTTCAACTTCCACAGCTAGAACGAAAGTGTAGAAATCCGTTTTCTAGTTAAAATCTGTTCACATCCCAAGTGTTTTTTAAGTTACTTAACAAGCCTTTGGTAGTCCGAAATACCGGGAAGTGTGCCTGTAACTAGAAACACCAGAAACTTCCATTTCAAAATTGTCATAAACCAGGGATACTTTAGAAAAACCTTTTCAGCCCACTTCGTGCCTTGAGTAATGGTGGGTAAACAGTGGAAACCAAGAGAGGCAACATGGAAGCAAACGGATATAAAAGCACAAGGGAGACATCATGCTCTTGGGGAGAACTAAAATGCAAATTGTGTCTGTAAACGAAAGACATTATACAGAAATCCCAGAAAAACAATTGACTGAAAATCAGACGAACGATCCCATGTTCATCTCATCACCTTGAGAACACGAAGGATACTTTTGTACAGGCAGCACACCTCCTTAAAGCAGCAGCAGAGTGCTTCGTGCACAGCAAGGCCTAGTTCACTGAGCAGCTGGACCTGTGCCCACACCCAGAGGGCAGCACCAGTCACGTGGGTGCAGAGGAGGTTGTCCCGGTGAACTCCACAAGCGGCAGCAACGCTAGGCTCTACGCCACAGGACTTCTGACAACGGACACAGTCGCACAGACTGCAAGTGGACCCCACATCAGCCTCAAGACCTCCCCCACCCGAAAACATCTCCACAGCCAGCCAGGGAGGCAAAGGAAGGGTCTTCATGGCGTGCAGAGTTACAATGAATCTGTGTTCACGCTGCCCCCTCCCACTGTACCCGTCGAGACCCAGACGATGTGCCCTGCTACTACAAAGTCGAAGAGATGTTTGATGGGGGCAGAGCGGAAGAGGCACATTGAATTTGGATCATTTTACCCATGACCCTTCTCTCCTCCCAACCCTCTTTGCGAAAGATGACATTTCTGGGGAAACAGAAGGTGATCAGAAGCAAGTAGCTCAAATGTATGTCCCTTGTAAATTTCGGATATCCATCAATTTCAATTTTGAGATATAGAGAAGTGCTGGGAAGGTTAATTGGCCCTATCAGTGTCAGTGAAGAGCTGATGGAAGAAGTGCGAAAGGCCAAAGGAGAAAACCCATGAGTAGAGAAATTAGCCTTCGGCTAATCTTATCTTCTCTGCTTCCATATATCCCTGTCCGTCCTCAAAAGTTGAGTGAGGTAGGAGATGATAAGATTGAGATTAGGGCAAATTATTTCCCCATCTTTTCCTTTCTCCAGTGCACAGTCTCCTCAACCCGCACACTTGGAGTCTCAGGGTCAGCTCTCCAATACTGGTCGACACAGAGGAAAACCAACTGAACCAAAACGAATCCACCGAATTATCTCTGCTGTGCTTATTTATACCTTCCCGGGTTTTCTTTCCTTTACTGTTAAGTGCCTATAATCAACTTCCATCATTTTAGCAGAGTACTAAAGAGTGACTGCTCCCAACCCCTTCAGATAGGTGATGCTTATGTTTACATCTGCTTATCAGCTCTGTCAAAGTGCTGTTTCGTGGAGGTGCTGTAATTTGATGAACACATGAGACATGCTATTTGCTAGCAAGAAATTCTCAGCTCAAACAAGCTAAGGTGTATGGAGATTCAGTATAACACAGTAATTGGTTAACTCAGTTTACTTGGGACTCCATTTCTTAGGTCTTGGGCTGTTTACATAACCAAAAGGAGTGTGTGTGTGTGTGTGTGTGTGTGTGTGTGTGTGTGTGTGTACCACACTTGAACTAGCACCTACCTGCACAAGTACCCCCCTGCCAAGTGATGTGTTTAAAGGCCAACAAAAAGGAAAACACAGAACACATTTATAATCCTGAAAATCTAGGGCTACTTAACCTTTCTGCTGCTTAATTTTAAAGGCAAAAAATGTACTATGAGCAGCATAAATAAGAACTGATTTGAGCATAGTTTTATAATAGATAAAATGTACCTGATGGGTCTAATTCAAATTTCTAAAATCTAACTGTGCCGCATTAGTCTGAGATACAAGATCTAAAGCTGCATGATCTAATCTGAGAATTTACGGACCTGTTTGAAATACCTTCATTTGATTAATTTGAAATGGAGGCCAGGGTATGACCTCTAACAGTCTGATCTTTAATAACCGCTCAAGAGATGAGGCAGGAAGTCAGTCGCGCTTAGAATTCTATGCACTTTCCTCTAGTGAGCACACCCTGCGGTTCCACGCGTGCAAGCACACCCCTCGCTCACTGCGGGATCTACAGAGCAGCTGTACATGCCCTTCAAAACTCAAATGCGTGTTATGTGGGTGTGCGGTATAGGGGTAGGACATGAAAAAACTCCCACCTGTCCAGTCCGAGAGAAATTTAACTCCTGAGAAGCACACCTTAGTTGAACATCAGATGCAACACTAATTTGCAGAGGTTCCCACAACATAGGAACAAAAGGGCTGACGTTATGTGTTGATAGCAGATCGTGTGTGAAAACTAAAGTTTTATACGGGGCTGTACGAAGACTAACTGAGGTCTGGAAAATGAGGAATTTTAAATGCTGGACAGTCTCTATACTCAGATTCCGCTGAAGACAATGCAAATACTTATAAGAGCCTGATAATAAAAACAGATTAAAAAAACTTAATCATCAAGGTGAAGCATTTAGTAATGAGGTTTGTACAGCTTTTCGGAAAACACTGACTGGAAGTCCCAACCGGCTAGAGGTAGGCCAGTGTCAGGAGGCATCCCGGACATGGGCATTAGCTTCCAGCACTGATGGTGCAGCCAGTGTCGATGATAAGAATTAAAACACAACTGCAACCCCCAGTCCTGGACAGGCTCAGGAAGCGGCTATCTGGAAAGAGTGGGAGGGGTCCAGGAGGCCAGCCCCCAGGTGATACATACGTTTGCACAACAGTGACGGCGAGCCACTGGAAGTCTTTTCCAGCTGTACTGCGCTGTAATTGTGGTCGCTTGCTCAGGACAGCATGCTGCTTTCACAAGTTGTCTCCTTCCTGAGGGATTTGCTCCTAGAAAAAGCCACCACCGCCTTCTTCACTGTGCCTTCTTCTTCTTCTTTTTCTTTTTTTTCCTGGAGCTTGTCTCTTCTGCAGAGAAGAGCTTTTAACACCTCCCTGGATAGTCAGTAAAACCCCAAGCATTAAGAAGGCCAGAAAATACACGTCCACTTCATTTCACTGAAAAAGAAAGGTCATGATCCTATCCCTTCTTTGGGTCATCCACCCTGAGTCTGCACACCACATTTGCTCAGCAGCAGTCTGGCTACCCTTGCACATCCAGCAAACCCTTAGCACTCCTTCCTCTTATTCAGGATTCCAACTTTTTGAGCGACAAGAAGATCCCTGACACAGAGGGATCCTTGCTGAGGTATGAGAGCAGTGACACAGGATGCAAGAAGAGCACAAATGATGTTTCTTTATCCTCTGCCAAGCCCAGGGCACGCTTGGTGCTGCCATTCTCCTCCTGGGTGCAGCAGCAAACGCTTCTTCGTCAGTTCTATGATCCAACACTGCCGCCCTTAAAAATTAAGTCACCTCAAAAGTTACATAAGTATTTGAAAATACTCAAGAAAACTCTCCAAACACTGCTAGTTACACTTTGCTTGTCATAAATGGAACATCAATCTGAGCCCCAGGACAGGCCAGAGACAAGAACCTGTGATTTCCAGCCAGGCCTGAATTCTCCCCAAATTCCACAGAGTACCAAAACAGGACAATCTTGGCAGGAGCCAAGGGCAGCCTCCTCTACCCTGAAGCAGGCCATGCCTGGAGTCCTTGGCATGAACCGAGGGCAGCATCTCCTGCCTGGAAGCAGTCATGAAGCACACCGAAACACCACTTCCACGTGGGTGGGCCACTGTTGCTTTGCCTCCCACAGATCTGTCCCCCCTTTTCCCCTGGGTGATGGAGCTGCCAAAGATTCCTCAAAGCCCATCTCTTTTGAGCAGTGAGAAGCCCCGGGCTTCTCTTCCTGCATTTATTCTCCAGACCAAGAAGTTACAGGAAGAGACATAGGTGGGGTTTTGAACATAGGTTCAGTTTTACAAGTTTTGCAATAGAAGCTGGTAACATTCAGTCAAAACAAGTCAGATGACACTCTGTTAGGCAATTAAGTGATCCACTATAACAAAGCCTTGATTTACCCGAAATTCCTTTTCCCTCTAGCAGCTTTTTAGTAACGTTGCCTATCAATTAGTCACTTGTCTGTCTTAGAATCAGCAGCCTTGCTGTGTTATGATTCTTTTCCTGCAACAGAGACTCGATGCCCGGGGGTTAAAATTCCTGTCCTTTGCAAGGTCAATATTTGAAACTGCAAGGCTTTTGGTGACTAAAGTCACCTATTACCCAAGAGCAGTAATAGGAAATTAATGTAATACATTAAAAAAGGTAATTGCCTTCCTTAACCACGAAGATGGCATTTTATAAAATTAGCTGCTTCTCTTAAAAGGCAACCTTCATTATCCTTTACCTACTCTTTAAAGACTATACAAACAGGAATAAGTAAATTATGGATAAAATGTTCTATAACTGGGAGAACTCAACGGCCAGTTGCCCACAGCTTACCTGCTGGTGTCCTGTGACACATATTGAAGCCTCCGTTGTACTTTGAGGAAAAATGTTCCAAACATGCCCAAAGTTCTACCCAGCAGCCGCCCCGGGAACCTGCATGCACTTCTGTCCCACTGCGAGTGGCAACCACATCGGCGGTGCTGGACTCGGGTCAGCCCTGCTGGAATGGCAGTGAAAGAGAAACTCATGTTTCAGCACAGCTAAGACGTAAACGTGCAAGTGCAATTTTTAGTGAACAGTGTCGCGTATACATTTACAGGCGGCCAAGGGATAACTCTGTGACCAAAGGAAAACAAAACCTATTCTAGAAAAACAGCAGCTCTGCCTTTCAGGGATGAGACAACCCTGCAAGCTGCTGAGCTCTCTGCTGGTCACCGGTGATGTCATCCCGGTAGCACTGACCCTGTCACCGCCAGAGGTGCCTCACCCAGTCCCCTCCCATCTGTCCGCTGGACTGGAGGGGCGCCATTCTGTCCACACAGCTTCCTTGAGCACCTGCACCCTTGGGGCCTGCTTGTTGGGAGGAAAGCTGTCACCCGCGGCAGCTGGCTTAAACCTTAGCAGCAGGAGGAACAGCTGCCCGTGGCCAGGCCACTGCCCCAGATGAAACTGTTGCTGCCGGGCCTGGCCATCTCTTCCCAACGGAAATAAGTTGTTTGGGGTTCAGCAGACTCTAGAATGAAGCGGGCCCCTTGGGCACAGGGAGCAACAGCACATCCTAGTGGGCTAATTTCCCCAAAGCTTGAAACTAGGTGTCTTGTCTCACTCCAAGGATGGCTGTGGCACTACAGCATCGCTGGACGCTGGGTGGCAGTAGAGGGCCTCACAGAAACCAGGCACAGACAATCTGGCCTCCAGCAAAGGAATGATGCTAATGCGCTCCTCTGGGTAGAATTTGCACAATAACCCACATGGAAGTCGCAGCAGGACAGGGATGAAAACTATGGGGCAAGAGGTCAAGTCTGCACAATCCCAACCAACCCCACCGATGCCCATGTCCAGTAACGGCACACACTGGATGGCTCCCCACAGGCAAAGGAACAGGTGAGACACACCCCTTCTCTGTACCTGGTGACGGATTCAGGGAAGTCAGGCTCCAGGCCCTCTCTCACTCCCACCGTGTCCTGAATCCTCACCATCAGCTACAGCTGCAAGGACTGTTTCTCTTCTGTGAACCTGCAAGCTAAGGGTCTGAAGCGACACAGTGGAGAAAGCATGCGAGGAAATTCTGCTCCACTTTTCCACCTCAGTGAGGCACGTGCACAATGTAGTTTCCCATCTCAACTGTTGCTTCGCTGTCAAGATTTCTTTTGGTGTGAGAGACCAAGGTGTCAGTAGCAAAAGAAAATGTTTTGCTTTTGCTCCCCTCAGTATGCTTCAACATTTCCAAGTGAATTTCACGTCACAAGGGGAGATGGGGATTGCCCTCAACTGGAATGTGGGTCACCTCCCAGCTGTGTGGTGATGTGTCTGGGGCCAAGGCCAGAGCTGCTGCTTTTCCAGATTTTCCAAGCCAGAAACAAGCACTGTTCACTTTAATAAGGTTAAGTTTAAACCGACATCCTTTTTTGGTGCCTAAACTGTTGACTACATACCCCAGCAAGACAGAAGCGTGTGAAAGCCGTCCATTCACACTCCCCTTCTCCCAGACGGCCACATGCGCATATCCCCAGAGCTGAAGGCACTGTGCAAAGCACGGTGCAGTATATGCGGCCAGTAACCGTGTGTTCTTCTCACTGAACACTTCCAGGGTTGCATCAAGTAAAAGTTGCCTCAACTTTCACTGAAGTAGATAAAAGCTGCAAAAACCCTTACTGATTTCCTAAGTTTACTTCTCTAAGTCCCAAAAGCTAAGACTATAACTACGTTAGCGTTCATGTATGACAAACAAATATTAAATAGTTTACACCTTTATACCAATTTATCTGTAGCTCGTGCAGGTCCAATTGGACCTGGCAGACATCTACAGAACATTTCATGCAACAACTAGAGAATACACATTTTTTCTCATCGGCACATGGAACATTCTCCAGGATAGACCACATGTTAGGTCACAAAACAGGTTTCAGCAAATTTTTCAAAGCTGACATCATTCCTAGTATCTTTTCTGACCACAATTGACTAGCACTGGAAATCAATTACAAGCGAATTTCTGGAAACTACTCCAGTGCATGAAAACTGAACAACAGGCTCCCGAATGACCTATGGGTCCAAGAAGAAATTAAAAAGGAAATCAAAAACGTTCTTGAAACTAATGAAAAAAGATGCATCCTACCAAAACCTGTGGGATACTGTAAAAGCAACAGCGACGAGGCAATATATTGCAATACATGCTCACATCAAAAGGATGGAGAAACTTCACGTAAATGACCGAACCGTACACCTCAAAGAACCACCACCACCACAACAATGCAATCATAAAAGTACTAGAGAGAAAGAAATAATTAACATCAGGGCAGAGTTCAATGAAATGGAGACCCCCAAAACGATACAAAGGATCAGCGAAACACAAAGTTGTTTTTTGAGAAGATAAATAAAATAGACAAACCATTAGCTTTGCCCACTCTCACCACACTCATTCAACATAGTATTGAAAGCCCTAACCAGAGCAATCAAGCAAGACAAAGAAATGAAGGGCATTCAGATTGGGAAGGACAAAGTCAAGTTGTCCCTGTTTGCAGATGACGCGATCTTATAGATAGAAAACCTAAAGGCTACCAGAACGCCCTTACGGCTGACTAACAATTTTAATAATTTTGCGGGGTACAAAATCAACACCCACAGATCAGGAGCATTTTTATACTCCGGCAATGAACTGGCAGAAAAAGAAATCAAGAAAGCAAGCCCATTTACAATAGTCACCCCCAAGATAAAATACCTAGGAACCAATTGAACCAAGGAGGTTAATGCAGATCTCTACAATGAGAACTACCAAACACCAGTGAGAGAAATTAAAGAGCACCCAAAAATAGTGGAATGACATACCAGGCTCTGGTACGGGAAGAATTAACATCGTGAAAATGTCCTTTCTACCCACAGCAGTCTACAAATTCAACGCAATCTCCGTCAAAATAGCAACAACTTTCTTCACAGAAATAGAAAAAGCAGTGCTAACATTCATATGGAATACGAAAAGATCCTGAATAGCCAAAGCAATTTTGAGCTTAAAAGCACCCCAAAAACAGAAAGGCTGGAGGCATAACACCACCCAATTTCAAATTCTATGACAAGGCTCAAAACAGCATGGTGATGGCATAGAAACAGACACTCAGATCAATGGAACAGGATAGAAAACCCAGGAATAATCAATTTGCCTACTTACAGCCAACCGATTTTTGACAAAGCAAACCAGAACATACGCTGTGGAAAAGACAGCCTCTTCAGGAAATAAACGGTGCCCGCAAAATTGGACAATCCACATGCAGAAGAATGAAACTGGACCAGCATCTCACCATATGCCAAAATCGACTCGAAATGGATTAAAGACCAGAATATAAGACCCCAAACCATTACATGACTGAAGGAAAACAGAGGGGAAACACTCCAGGAAGTAGGTGGGGGCAAAGGCTTTATGAATAAGACCCGAAACCCACAAGCAACAATATAAAAACTAAACAAATGAGCTAATGTCAAACTAAGAAGCTTCCACACAGCAAAGGAAACAATCAACAGAGCAGAAAGGCACCCTAAAAAAAGGGAGAAAATATGTGTAAACTATACGTCTGCCAAGGGCTTAATATCCAGAACATACCAAGAACTCAAACAGCTGTACAGTATGAAAACAAGTAATCCGATTTAAAACTGGGCAAACGAGATGAATAGACATTTTTCAAAGACATACAAATGGCCAACGGTACACGAAAAAATGCTCAGCATCACTAGTCATCAGAGAAATGCAAATCAAAACCACATTGAGATATCATGTCAACCCAGATAGACTGGCCATTGTTAAAAAGACCATTAATAAGAAATGCTACTGAGGATATGAGGAAAGGAGAACTCTTCTCCAATGTTGGTGGGACTGTAAATTAGCACAGTCACTATGGAAAACAGTAAAGAAGTTTCCTCCAATACAGATAGTACTACCATATGATCCAGCAGTTCCACTACTGGGTATATATCCAAAGAAATGGAAGTCATATGGAAGGGACACCTGCACTCCCATGTTCACTGCAGCTTTACTTACAATAGCCAAAATATAGAACCAACCTCAGTGCCCTTCGACAGATGACTGGATAAAAAAAATGTGATACACGTACACCATGGAATAATACTCAGTGATAAAGGAAAAGAATGAAATTCTGCCATCGGTAACAACCTGGATGAGTCTGGAGAAAATTATGTTGTGTGAAATAAGCCAGACAAGGGAAGATAAATATCACATGCTCTCACTTATAACTAGGTAGAAAGGAAGGAAGGAAGGAAGGAAGGAAGGAAGGAAGGAAGGAAGGAAGGAAGGAAGGAAGGAAGGAAGCAAAGGACTACAACAGTTCCTTGAACTTTCAGAAGGACAGAAGAAACCAATGGTTACTAGAGATGAGGGGATGGACGGAGGGAGGGAGTTGGGGGCGTGATGGGTCAGGCAAAGGGCATAAAGAAAAATCATGATTTGTAATAATGAATATGCTAATAAAAATAATTTAAAAAGTAAGACACTTTAAAACACAAAAAGAATGCCATTATTGACATTCCAGAAAATTCCAGCTATGTGGATAACATTAAAAACCAGCTGTCAAGCTAAATCCTTTATCAGTACAAATTTTGATATTTCTTCAAATTGGGAGGAGAATGTTGGTTTCGATGTACAATGTCTGGTCACTCCCAGCCTCATCTATTTGTCACTGACGACCCTGGGACAGACGGAAAAAAAAAAAAAAAACGGTTTCTGCAACTTTTAAAATACAGACACGCCCTCCACCACCAACTTTCAATGTCTACAAAACGTCCTTGGGTTCTAGTATTCTTGCACATGTTTGTTCTCTTACAGGAAATTTGCTCCTTAGGATTTCACTGCAATGTGCTTCTGGATCCCATGCCATGATTTATCTCTGAGGACCCCTGTTCCCCTGGATCCATTTCACCCCGTGCCTGGCCACCTGTGTGGCACACACACATAGGAGCAGGAGGACAAGGCTTTGAGATGGGGAACCCGCACAAGCAATTATCTGGGTTTAGGTCTGCAGGTTATTAAGGTTTTCCGTTTCAACTTCCACAGCTAGAACGAAAGTGTAGAAATCTGTTTTCTAGTTAAAATCTGTTCACATCCCAAGTGTTTTTTAAGTTACTTAACAAGCCTTTGGTAGTCCGAAATACCGGGAAGTGTGCCTGTAACTAGAAACACCAGAAACTTCCATTTCAAAATTGTCATAAACCAGGGATACTTTAGAAAAACCTTTTCAGCCCACTTCGTGCCTTGAGTAATGGTGGGTAAACAGTGGAAACCAAGAGAGGCAACATGGAAGCAAACGGATATAAAAGCACAAGGGAGACATCATGCTCTTGGGGAGAACTAAAATGCAAATTGTGTCTGTAAACGAAAGACATTATACAGAAATCCCAGAAAAACAATTGACTGAAAATCAGACGAACGATCCCATGTTCATCTCATCACCTTGAGAACACGAAGGATACTTTTGTACAGGCAGCACACCTCCTTAAAGCAGCAGCAGAGTGCTTCGTGCACAGCAAGGCCTAGTTCACTGAGCAGCTGGACCTGTGCCCACACCCAGAGGGCAGCACCAGTCACGTGGGTGCAGAGGAGGTTGTCCCGGTGAACTCCACAAGCGGCAGCAACGCTAGGCTCTACGCCACAGGACTTCTGACAACGGACACAGTCGCACAGACTGCAAGTGGACCCCACATCAGCCTCAAGACCTCCCCCACCCGAAAACATCTCCACAGCCAGCCAGGGAGGCAAAGGAAGGGTCTTCATGGCGTGCAGAGTTACAATGAATCTGTGTTCACGCTGCCCCCTCCCACTGTACCCGTCGAGACCCAGACGATGTGCCCTGCTACTACAAAGTCGAAGAGATGTTTGATGGGGGCAGAGCGGAAGAGGCACATTGAATTTGGATCATTTTACCCATGACCCTTCTCTCCTCCCAACCCTCTTTGCGAAAGATGACATTTCTGGGGAAACAGAAGGTGATCAGAAGCAAGTAGCTCAAATGTATGTCCCTTGTAAATTTCGGATATCCATCAATTTCAATTTTGAGATATAGAGAAGTGCTGGGAAGGTTAATTGGCCCTATCAGTGTCAGTGAAGAGCTGATGGAAGAAGTGCGAAAGGCCAAAGGAGAAAACCCATGAGTAGAGAAATTAGCCTTCGGCTAATCTTATCTTCTCTGCTTCCATATATCCCTGTCCGTCCTCAAAAGTTGAGTGAGGTAGGAGATGATAAGATTGAGATTAGGGCAAATTATTTCCCCATCTTTTCCTTTCTCCAGTGCACAGTCTCCTCAACCCGCACACTTGGAGTCTCAGGGTCAGCTCTCCAATACTGGTCGACACAGAGGAAAACCAACTGAACCAAAACGAATCCACCGAATTATCTCTGCTGTGCTTATTTATACCTTCCCGGGTTTTCTTTCCTTTACTGTTAAGTGCCTATAATCAACTTCCATCATTTTAGCAGAGTACTAAAGAGTGACTGCTCCCAACCCCTTCAGATAGGTGATGCTTATGTTTACATCTGCTTATCAGCTCTGTCAAAGTGCTGTTTCGTGGAGGTGCTGTAATTTGATGAACACATGAGACATGCTATTTGCTAGCAAGAAATTCTCAGCTCAAACAAGCTAAGGTGTATGGAGATTCAGTATAACACAGTAATTGGTTAACTCAGTTTACTTGGGACTCCATTTCTTAGGTCTTGGGCTGTTTACATAACCAAAAGGAGTGTGTGTGTGTGTGTGTGTGTGTGTGTGTGTGTGTGTGTGTGTGTGTACCACACTTGAACTAGCACCTACCTGCACAAGTACCCCCCTGCCAAGTGATGTGTTTAAAGGCCAACAAAAAGGAAAACACAGAACACATTTATAATCCTGAAAATCTAGGGCTACTTAACCTTTCTGCTGCTTAATTTTAAAGGCAAAAAATGTACTATGAGCAGCATAAATAAGAACTGATTTGAGCATAGTTTTATAATAGATAAAATGTACCTGATGGGTCTAATTCAAATTTCTAAAATCTAACTGTGCCGCATTAGTCTGAGATACAAGATCTAAAGCTGCATGATCTAATCTGAGAATTTACGGACCTGTTTGAAATACCTTCATTTGATTAATTTGAAATGGAGGCCAGGGTATGACCTCTAACAGTCTGATCTTTAATAACCGCTCAAGAGATGAGGCAGGAAGTCAGTCGCGCTTAGAATTCTATGCACTTTCCTCTAGTGAGCACACCCTGCGGTTCCACGCGTGCAAGCACACCCCTCGCTCACTGCGGGATCTACAGAGCAGCTGTACATGCCCTTCAAAACTCAAATGCGTGTTATGTGGGTGTGCGGTATAGGGGTAGGACATGAAAAAACTCCCACCTGTCCAGTCCGAGAGAAATTTAACTCCTGAGAAGCACACCTTAGTTGAACATCAGATGCAACACTAATTTGCAGAGGTTCCCACAACATAGGAACAAAAGGGCTGACGTTATGTGTTGATAGCAGATCGTGTGTGAAAACTAAAGTTTTATACGGGGCTGTACGAAGACTAACTGAGGTCTGGAAAATGAGGAATTTTAAATGCTGGACAGTCTCTATACTCAGATTCCGCTGAAGACAATGCAAATACTTATAAGAGCCTGATAATAAAAACAGATTAAAAAAACTTAATCATCAAGGTGAAGCATTTAGTAATGAGGTTTGTACAGCTTTTCGGAAAACACTGACTGGAAGTCCCAACCGGCTAGAGGTAGGCCAGTGTCAGGAGGCATCCCGGACATGGGCATTAGCTTCCAGCACTGATGGTGCAGCCAGTGTCGATGATAAGAATTAAAACACAACTGCAACCCCCAGTCCTGGACAGGCTCAGGAAGCGGCTATCTGGAAAGAGTGGGAGGGGTCCAGGAGGCCAGCCCCCAGGTGATACATACGTTTGCACAACAGTGACGGCGAGCCACTGGAAGTCTTTTCCAGCTGTACTGCGCTGTAATTGTGGTCGCTTGCTCAGGACAGCATGCTGCTTTCACAAGTTGTCTCCTTCCTGAGGGATTTGCTCCTAGAAAAAGCCACCACCGCCTTCTTCACTGTGCCTTCTTCTTCTTCTTTTTCTTTTTTTTCCTGGAGCTTGTCTCTTCTGCAGAGAAGAGCTTTTAACACCTCCCTGGATAGTCAGTAAAACCCCAAGCATTAAGAAGGCCAGAAAATACACGTCCACTTCATTTCACTGAAAAAGAAAGGTCATGATCCTATCCCTTCTTTGGGTCATCCACCCTGAGTCTGCACACCACATTTGCTCAGCAGCAGTCTGGCTACCCTTGCACATCCAGCAAACCCTTAGCACTCCTTCCTCTTATTCAGGATTCCAACTTTTTGAGCGACAAGAAGATCCCTGACACAGAGGGATCCTTGCTGAGGTATGAGAGCAGTGACACAGGATGCAAGAAGAGCACAAATGATGTTTCTTTATCCTCTGCCAAGCCCAGGGCACGCTTGGTGCTGCCATTCTCCTCCTGGGTGCAGCAGCAAACGCTTCTTCGTCAGTTCTATGATCCAACACTGCCGCCCTTAAAAATTAAGTCACCTCAAAAGTTACATAAGTATTTGAAAATACTCAAGAAAACTCTCCAAACACTGCTAGTTACACTTTGCTTGTCATAAATGGAACATCAATCTGAGCCCCAGGACAGGCCAGAGACAAGAACCTGTGATTTCCAGCCAGGCCTGAATTCTCCCCAAATTCCACAGAGTACCAAAACAGGACAATCTTGGCAGGAGCCAAGGGCAGCCTCCTCTACCCTGAAGCAGGCCATGCCTGGAGTCCTTGGCATGAACCGAGGGCAGCATCTCCTGCCTGGAAGCAGTCATGAAGCACACCGAAACACCACTTCCACGTGGGTGGGCCACTGTTGCTTTGCCTCCCACAGATCTGTCCCCCCTTTTCCCCTGGGTGATGGAGCTGCCAAAGATTCCTCAAAGCCCATCTCTTTTGAGCAGTGAGAAGCCCCGGGCTTCTCTTCCTGCATTTATTCTCCAGACCAAGAAGTTACAGGAAGAGACATAGGTGGGGTTTTGAACATAGGTTCAGTTTTACAAGTTTTGCAATAGAAGCTGGTAACATTCAGTCAAAACAAGTCAGATGACACTCTGTTAGGCAATTAAGTGATCCACTATAACAAAGCCTTGATTTACCCGAAATTCCTTTTCCCTCTAGCAGCTTTTTAGTAACGTTGCCTATCAATTAGTCACTTGTCTGTCTTAGAATCAGCAGCCTTGCTGTGTTATGATTCTTTTCCTGCAACAGAGACTCGATGCCCGGGGGTTAAAATTCCTGTCCTTTGCAAGGTCAATATTTGAAACTGCAAGGCTTTTGGTGACTAAAGTCACCTATTACCCAAGAGCAGTAATAGGAAATTAATGTAATACATTAAAAAAGGTAATTGCCTTCCTTAACCACGAAGATGGCATTTTATAAAATTAGCTGCTTCTCTTAAAAGGCAACCTTCATTATCCTTTACCTACTCTTTAAAGACTATACAAACAGGAATAAGTAAATTATGGATAAAATGTTCTATAACTGGGAGAACTCAACGGCCAGTTGCCCACAGCTTACCTGCTGGTGTCCTGTGACACATATTGAAGCCTCCGTTGTACTTTGAGGAAAAATGTTCCAAACATGCCCAAAGTTCTACCCAGCAGCCGCCCCGGGAACCTGCATGCACTTCTGTCCCACTGCGAGTGGCAACCACATCGGCGGTGCTGGACTCGGGTCAGCCCTGCTGGAATGGCAGTGAAAGAGAAACTCATGTTTCAGCACAGCTAAGACGTAAACGTGCAAGTGCAATTTTTAGTGAACAGTGTCGCGTATACATTTACAGGCGGCCAAGGGATAACTCTGTGACCAAAGGAAAACAAAACCTATTCTAGAAAAACAGCAGCTCTGCCTTTCAGGGATGAGACAACCCTGCAAGCTGCTGAGCTCTCTGCTGGTCACCGGTGATGTCATCCCGGTAGCACTGACCCTGTCACCGCCAGAGGTGCCTCACCCAGTCCCCTCCCATCTGTCCGCTGGACTGGAGGGGCGCCATTCTGTCCACACAGCTTCCTTGAGCACCTGCACCCTTGGGGCCTGCTTGTTGGGAGGAAAGCTGTCACCCGCGGCAGCTGGCTTAAACCTTAGCAGCAGGAGGAACAGCTGCCCGTGGCCAGGCCACTGCCCCAGATGAAACTGTTGCTGCCGGGCCTGGCCATCTCTTCCCAACGGAAATAAGTTGTTTGGGGTTCAGCAGACTCTAGAATGAAGCGGGCCCCTTGGGCACAGGGAGCAACAGCACATCCTAGTGGGCTAATTTCCCCAAAGCTTGAAACTAGGTGTCTTGTCTCACTCCAAGGATGGCTGTGGCACTACAGCATCGCTGGACGCTGGGTGGCAGTAGAGGGCCTCACAGAAACCAGGCACAGACAATCTGGCCTCCAGCAAAGGAATGATGCTAATGCGCTCCTCTGGGTAGAATTTGCACAATAACCCACATGGAAGTCGCAGCAGGACAGGGATGAAAACTATGGGGCAAGAGGTCAAGTCTGCACAATCCCAACCAACCCCACCGATGCCCATGTCCAGTAACGGCACACACTGGATGGCTCCCCACAGGCAAAGGAACAGGTGAGACACACCCCTTCTCTGTACCTGGTGACGGATTCAGGGAAGTCAGGCTCCAGGCCCTCTCTCACTCCCACCGTGTCCTGAATCCTCACCATCAGCTACAGCTGCAAGGACTGTTTCTCTTCTGTGAACCTGCAAGCTAAGGGTCTGAAGCGACACAGTGGAGAAAGCATGCGAGGAAATTCTGCTCCACTTTTCCACCTCAGTGAGGCACGTGCACAATGTAGTTTCCCATCTCAACTGTTGCTTCGCTGTCAAGATTTCTTTTGGTGTGAGAGACCAAGGTGTCAGTAGCAAAAGAAAATGTTTTGCTTTTGCTCCCCTCAGTATGCTTCAACATTTCCAAGTGAATTTCACGTCACAAGGGGAGATGGGGATTGCCCTCAACTGGAATGTGGGTCACCTCCCAGCTGTGTGGTGATGTGTCTGGGGCCAAGGCCAGAGCTGCTGCTTTTCCAGATTTTCCAAGCCAGAAACAAGCACTGTTCACTTTAATAAGGTTAAGTTTAAACCGACATCCTTTTTTGGTGCCTAAACTGTTGACTACATACCCCAGCAAGACAGAAGCGTGTGAAAGCCGTCCATTCACACTCCCCTTCTCCCAGACGGCCACATGCGCATATCCCCAGAGCTGAAGGCACTGTGCAAAGCACGGTGCAGTATATGCGGCCAGTAACCGTGTGTTCTTCTCACTGAACACTTCCAGGGTTGCATCAAGTAAAAGTTGCCTCAACTTTCACTGAAGTAGATAAAAGCTGCAAAAACCCTTACTGATTTCCTAAGTTTACTTCTCTAAGTCCCAAAAGCTAAGACTATAACTACGTTAGCGTTCATGTATGACAAACAAATATTAAATAGTTTACACCTTTATACCAATTTATCTGTAGCTCGTGCAGGTCCAATTGGACCTGGCAGACATCTACAGAACATTTCATGCAACAACTAGAGAATACACATTTTTTCTCATCGGCACATGGAACATTCTCCAGGATAGACCACATGTTAGGTCACAAAACAGGTTTCAGCAAATTTTTCAAAGCTGACATCATTCCTAGTATCTTTTCTGACCACAATTGACTAGCACTGGAAATCAATTACAAGCGAATTTCTGGAAACTACTCCAGTGCATGAAAACTGAACAACAGGCTCCCGAATGACCTATGGGTCCAAGAAGAAATTAAAAAGGAAATCAAAAACGTTCTTGAAACTAATGAAAAAAGATGCATCCTACCAAAACCTGTGGGATACTGTAAAAGCAACAGCGACGAGGCAATATATTGCAATACATGCTCACATCAAAAGGATGGAGAAACTTCACGTAAATGACCGAACCGTACACCTCAAAGAACCACCACCACCACAACAATGCAATCATAAAAGTACTAGAGAGAAAGAAATAATTAACATCAGGGCAGAGTTCAATGAAATGGAGACCCCCAAAACGATACAAAGGATCAGCGAAACACAAAGTTGTTTTTTGAGAAGATAAATAAAATAGACAAACCATTAGCTTTGCCCACTCTCACCACACTCATTCAACATAGTATTGAAAGCCCTAACCAGAGCAATCAAGCAAGACAAAGAAATGAAGGGCATTCAGATTGGGAAGGACAAAGTCAAGTTGTCCCTGTTTGCAGATGACGCGATCTTATAGATAGAAAACCTAAAGGCTACCAGAACGCCCTTACGGCTGACTAACAATTTTAATAATTTTGCGGGGTACAAAATCAACACCCACAGATCAGGAGCATTTTTATACTCCGGCAATGAACTGGCAGAAAAAGAAATCAAGAAAGCAAGCCCATTTACAATAGTCACCCCCAAGATAAAATACCTAGGAACCAATTGAACCAAGGAGGTTAATGCAGATCTCTACAATGAGAACTACCAAACACCAGTGAGAGAAATTAAAGAGCACCCAAAAATAGTGGAATGACATACCAGGCTCTGGTACGGGAAGAATTAACATCGTGAAAATGTCCTTTCTACCCACAGCAGTCTACAAATTCAACGCAATCTCCGTCAAAATAGCAACAACTTTCTTCACAGAAATAGAAAAAGCAGTGCTAACATTCATATGGAATACGAAAAGATCCTGAATAGCCAAAGCAATTTTGAGCTTAAAAGCACCCCAAAAACAGAAAGGCTGGAGGCATAACACCACCCAATTTCAAATTCTATGACAAGGCTCAAAACAGCATGGTGATGGCATAGAAACAGACACTCAGATCAATGGAACAGGATAGAAAACCCAGGAATAATCAATTTGCCTACTTACAGCCAACCGATTTTTGACAAAGCAAACCAGAACATACGCTGTGGAAAAGACAGCCTCTTCAGGAAATAAACGGTGCCCGCAAAATTGGACAATCCACATGCAGAAGAATGAAACTGGACCAGCATCTCACCATATGCCAAAATCGACTCGAAATGGATTAAAGACCAGAATATAAGACCCCAAACCATTACATGACTGAAGGAAAACAGAGGGGAAACACTCCAGGAAGTAGGTGGGGGCAAAGGCTTTATGAATAAGACCCGAAACCCACAAGCAACAATATAAAAACTAAACAAATGAGCTAATGTCAAACTAAGAAGCTTCCACACAGCAAAGGAAACAATCAACAGAGCAGAAAGGCACCCTAAAAAAAGGGAGAAAATATGTGTAAACTATACGTCTGCCAAGGGCTTAATATCCAGAACATACCAAGAACTCAAACAGCTGTACAGTATGAAAACAAGTAATCCGATTTAAAACTGGGCAAACGAGATGAATAGACATTTTTCAAAGACATACAAATGGCCAACGGTACACGAAAAAATGCTCAGCATCACTAGTCATCAGAGAAATGCAAATCAAAACCACATTGAGATATCATGTCAACCCAGATAGACTGGCCATTGTTAAAAAGACCATTAATAAGAAATGCTACTGAGGATATGAGGAAAGGAGAACTCTTCTCCAATGTTGGTGGGACTGTAAATTAGCACAGTCACTATGGAAAACAGTAAAGAAGTTTCCTCCAATACAGATAGTACTACCATATGATCCAGCAGTTCCACTACTGGGTATATATCCAAAGAAATGGAAGTCATATGGAAGGGACACCTGCACTCCCATGTTCACTGCAGCTTTACTTACAATAGCCAAAATATAGAACCAACCTCAGTGCCCTTCGACAGATGACTGGATAAAAAAAATGTGATACACGTACACCATGGAATAATACTCAGTGATAAAGGAAAAGAATGAAATTCTGCCATCGGTAACAACCTGGATGAGTCTGGAGAAAATTATGTTGTGTGAAATAAGCCAGACAAGGGAAGATAAATATCACATGCTCTCACTTATAACTAGGTAGAAAGGAAGGAAGGAAGGAAGGAAGGAAGGAAGGAAGGAAGGAAGGAAGGAAGGAAGGAAGGAAGGAAGGAAGGAAGGAAGGAAGCAAAGGACTACAACAGTTCCTTGAACTTTCAGAAGGACAGAAGAAACCAATGGTTACTAGAGATGAGGGGATGGACGGAGGGAGGGAGTTGGGGGCGTGATGGGTCAGGCAAAGGGCATAAAGAAAAATCATGATTTGTAATAATGAATATGCTAATAAAAATAATTTAAAAAGTAAGACACTTTAAAACACAAAAAGAATGCCATTATTGACATTCCAGAAAATTCCAGCTATGTGGATAACATTAAAAACCAGCTGTCAAGCTAAATCCTTTATCAGTACAAATTTTGATATTTCTTCAAATTGGGAGGAGAATGTTGGTTTCGATGTACAATGTCTGGTCACTCCCAGCCTCATCTATTTGTCACTGACGACCCTGGGACAGACGGAAAAAAAAAAAAAAAAACGGTTTCTGCAACTTTTAAAATACAGACACGCCCTCCACCACCAACTTTCAATGTCTACAAAACGTCCTTGGGTTCTAGTATTCTTGCACATGTTTGTTCTCTTACAGGAAATTTGCTCCTTAGGATTTCACTGCAATGTGCTTCTGGATCCCATGCCATGATTTATCTCTGAGGACCCCTGTTCCCCTGGATCCATTTCACCCCGTGCCTGGCCACCTGTGTGGCACACACACATAGGAGCAGGAGGACAAGGCTTTGAGACGGGGAACCCGCACAAGCAATTATCTGGGTTTAGGTCTGCAGGTTATTAAGGTTTTCCGTTTCAACTTCCACAGCTAGAACGAAAGTGTAGAAATCCGTTTTCTAGTTAAAATCTGTTCACATCCCAAGTGTTTTTTAAGTTACTTAACAAGCCTTTGGTAGTCCGAAATACCGGGAAGTGTGCCTGTAACTAGAAACACCAGAAACTTCCATTTCAAAATTGTCATAAACCAGGGATACTTTAGAAAAACCTTTTCAGCCCACTTCGTGCCTTGAGTAATGGTGGGTAAACAGTGGAAACCAAGAGAGGCAACATGGAAGCAAACGGATATAAAAGCACAAGGGAGACATCATGCTCTTGGGGAGAACTAAAATGCAAATTGTGTCTGTAAACGAAAGACATTATACAGAAATCCCAGAAAAACAATTGACTGAAAATCAGACGAACGATCCCATGTTCATCTCATCACCTTGAGAACACGAAGGATACTTTTGTACAGGCAGCACACCTCCTTAAAGCAGCAGCAGAGTGCTTCGTGCACAGCAAGGCCTAGTTCACTGAGCAGCTGGACCTGTGCCCACACCCAGAGGGCAGCACCAGTCACGTGGGTGCAGAGGAGGTTGTCCCGGTGAACTCCACAAGCGGCAGCAACGCTAGGCTCTACGCCACAGGACTTCTGACAACGGACACAGTCGCACAGACTGCAAGTGGACCCCACATCAGCCTCAAGACCTCCCCCACCCGAAAACATCTCCACAGCCAGCCAGGGAGGCAAAGGAAGGGTCTTCATGGCGTGCAGAGTTACAATGAATCTGTGTTCACGCTGCCCCCTCCCACTGTACCCGTCGAGACCCAGACGATGTGCCCTGCTACTACAAAGTCGAAGAGATGTTTGATGGGGGCAGAGCGGAAGAGGCACATTGAATTTGGATCATTTTACCCATGACCCTTCTCTCCTCCCAACCCTCTTTGCGAAAGATGACATTTCTGGGGAAACAGAAGGTGATCAGAAGCAAGTAGCTCAAATGTATGTCCCTTGTAAATTTCGGATATCCATCAATTTCAATTTTGAGATATAGAGAAGTGCTGGGAAGGTTAATTGGCCCTATCAGTGTCAGTGAAGAGCTGATGGAAGAAGTGCGAAAGGCCAAAGGAGAAAACCCATGAGTAGAGAAATTAGCCTTCGGCTAATCTTATCTTCTCTGCTTCCATATATCCCTGTCCGTCCTCAAAAGTTGAGTGAGGTAGGAGATGATAAGATTGAGATTAGGGCAAATTATTTCCCCATCTTTTCCTTTCTCCAGTGCACAGTCTCCTCAACCCGCACACTTGGAGTCTCAGGGTCAGCTCTCCAATACTGGTCGACACAGAGGAAAACCAACTGAACCAAAACGAATCCACCGAATTATCTCTGCTGTGCTTATTTATACCTTCCCGGGTTTTCTTTCCTTTACTGTTAAGTGCCTATAATCAACTTCCATCATTTTAGCAGAGTACTAAAGAGTGACTGCTCCCAACCCCTTCAGATAGGTGATGCTTATGTTTACATCTGCTTATCAGCTCTGTCAAAGTGCTGTTTCGTGGAGGTGCTGTAATTTGATGAACACATGAGACATGCTATTTGCTAGCAAGAAATTCTCAGCTCAAACAAGCTAAGGTGTATGGAGATTCAGTATAACACAGTAATTGGTTAACTCAGTTTACTTGGGACTCCATTTCTTAGGTCTTGGGCTGTTTACATAACCAAAAGGAGTGTGTGTGTGTGTGTGTGTGTGTGTGTGTGTGTGTGTGTGTGTGTACCACACTTGAACTAGCACCTACCTGCACAAGTACCCCCCTGCCAAGTGATGTGTTTAAAGGCCAACAAAAAGGAAAACACAGAACACATTTATAATCCTGAAAATCTAGGGCTACTTAACCTTTCTGCTGCTTAATTTTAAAGGCAAAAAATGTACTATGAGCAGCATAAATAAGAACTGATTTGAGCATAGTTTTATAATAGATAAAATGTACCTGATGGGTCTAATTCAAATTTCTAAAATCTAACTGTGCCGCATTAGTCTGAGATACAAGATCTAAAGCTGCATGATCTAATCTGAGAATTTACGGACCTGTTTGAAATACCTTCATTTGATTAATTTGAAATGGAGGCCAGGGTATGACCTCTAACAGTCTGATCTTTAATAACCGCTCAAGAGATGAGGCAGGAAGTCAGTCGCGCTTAGAATTCTATGCACTTTCCTCTAGTGAGCACACCCTGCGGTTCCACGCGTGCAAGCACACCCCTCGCTCACTGCGGGATCTACAGAGCAGCTGTACATGCCCTTCAAAACTCAAATGCGTGTTATGTGGGTGTGCGGTATAGGGGTAGGACATGAAAAAACTCCCACCTGTCCAGTCCGAGAGAAATTTAACTCCTGAGAAGCACACCTTAGTTGAACATCAGATGCAACACTAATTTGCAGAGGTTCCCACAACATAGGAACAAAAGGGCTGACGTTATGTGTTGATAGCAGATCGTGTGTGAAAACTAAAGTTTTATACGGGGCTGTACGAAGACTAACTGAGGTCTGGAAAATGAGGAATTTTAAATGCTGGACAGTCTCTATACTCAGATTCCGCTGAAGACAATGCAAATACTTATAAGAGCCTGATAATAAAAACAGATTAAAAAAACTTAATCATCAAGGTGAAGCATTTAGTAATGAGGTTTGTACAGCTTTTCGGAAAACACTGACTGGAAGTCCCAACCGGCTAGAGGTAGGCCAGTGTCAGGAGGCATCCCGGACATGGGCATTAGCTTCCAGCACTGATGGTGCAGCCAGTGTCGATGATAAGAATTAAAACACAACTGCAACCCCCAGTCCTGGACAGGCTCAGGAAGCGGCTATCTGGAAAGAGTGGGAGGGGTCCAGGAGGCCAGCCCCCAGGTGATACATACGTTTGCACAACAGTGACGGCGAGCCACTGGAAGTCTTTTCCAGCTGTACTGCGCTGTAATTGTGGTCGCTTGCTCAGGACAGCATGCTGCTTTCACAAGTTGTCTCCTTCCTGAGGGATTTGCTCCTAGAAAAAGCCACCACCGCCTTCTTCACTGTGCCTTCTTCTTCTTCTTTTTCTTTTTTTTCCTGGAGCTTGTCTCTTCTGCAGAGAAGAGCTTTTAACACCTCCCTGGATAGTCAGTAAAACCCCAAGCATTAAGAAGGCCAGAAAATACACGTCCACTTCATTTCACTGAAAAAGAAAGGTCATGATCCTATCCCTTCTTTGGGTCATCCACCCTGAGTCTGCACACCACATTTGCTCAGCAGCAGTCTGGCTACCCTTGCACATCCAGCAAACCCTTAGCACTCCTTCCTCTTATTCAGGATTCCAACTTTTTGAGCGACAAGAAGATCCCTGACACAGAGGGATCCTTGCTGAGGTATGAGAGCAGTGACACAGGATGCAAGAAGAGCACAAATGATGTTTCTTTATCCTCTGCCAAGCCCAGGGCACGCTTGGTGCTGCCATTCTCCTCCTGGGTGCAGCAGCAAACGCTTCTTCGTCAGTTCTATGATCCAACACTGCCGCCCTTAAAAATTAAGTCACCTCAAAAGTTACATAAGTATTTGAAAATACTCAAGAAAACTCTCCAAACACTGCTAGTTACACTTTGCTTGTCATAAATGGAACATCAATCTGAGCCCCAGGACAGGCCAGAGACAAGAACCTGTGATTTCCAGCCAGGCCTGAATTCTCCCCAAATTCCACAGAGTACCAAAACAGGACAATCTTGGCAGGAGCCAAGGGCAGCCTCCTCTACCCTGAAGCAGGCCATGCCTGGAGTCCTTGGCATGAACCGAGGGCAGCATCTCCTGCCTGGAAGCAGTCATGAAGCACACCGAAACACCACTTCCACGTGGGTGGGCCACTGTTGCTTTGCCTCCCACAGATCTGTCCCCCCTTTTCCCCTGGGTGATGGAGCTGCCAAAGATTCCTCAAAGCCCATCTCTTTTGAGCAGTGAGAAGCCCCGGGCTTCTCTTCCTGCATTTATTCTCCAGACCAAGAAGTTACAGGAAGAGACATAGGTGGGGTTTTGAACATAGGTTCAGTTTTACAAGTTTTGCAATAGAAGCTGGTAACATTCAGTCAAAACAAGTCAGATGACACTCTGTTAGGCAATTAAGTGATCCACTATAACAAAGCCTTGATTTACCCGAAATTCCTTTTCCCTCTAGCAGCTTTTTAGTAACGTTGCCTATCAATTAGTCACTTGTCTGTCTTAGAATCAGCAGCCTTGCTGTGTTATGATTCTTTTCCTGCAACAGAGACTCGATGCCCGGGGGTTAAAATTCCTGTCCTTTGCAAGGTCAATATTTGAAACTGCAAGGCTTTTGGTGACTAAAGTCACCTATTACCCAAGAGCAGTAATAGGAAATTAATGTAATACATTAAAAAAGGTAATTGCCTTCCTTAACCACGAAGATGGCATTTTATAAAATTAGCTGCTTCTCTTAAAAGGCAACCTTCATTATCCTTTACCTACTCTTTAAAGACTATACAAACAGGAATAAGTAAATTATGGATAAAATGTTCTATAACTGGGAGAACTCAACGGCCAGTTGCCCACAGCTTACCTGCTGGTGTCCTGTGACACATATTGAAGCCTCCGTTGTACTTTGAGGAAAAATGTTCAAAACATGCCCAAAGTTCTACCCAGCAGCCGCCCCGGGAACCTGCATGCACTTCTGTCCCACTGCGAGTGGCAACCACATCGGCGGTGCTGGACTCGGGTCAGCCCTGCTGGAATGGCAGTGAAAGAGAAACTCATGTTTCAGCACAGCTAAGACGTAAACGTGCAAGTGCAATTTTTAGTGAACAGTGTCGCGTATACATTTACAGGCGGCCAAGGGATAACTCTGTGACCAAAGGAAAACAAAACCTATTCTAGAAAAACAGCAGCTCTGCCTTTCAGGGATGAGACAACCCTGCAAGCTGCTGAGCTCTCTGCTGGTCACCGGTGATGTCATCCCGGTAGCACTGACCCTGTCACCGCCAGAGGTGCCTCACCCAGTCCCCTCCCATCTGTCCGCTGGACTGGAGGGGCGCCATTCTGTCCACACAGCTTCCTTGAGCACCTGCACCCTTGGGGCCTGCTTGTTGGGAGGAAAGCTGTCACCCGCGGCAGCTGGCTTAAACCTTAGCAGCAGGAGGAACAGCTGCCCGTGGCCAGGCCACTGCCCCAGATGAAACTGTTGCTGCCGGGCCTGGCCATCTCTTCCCAACGGAAATAAGTTGTTTGGGGTTCAGCAGACTCTAGAATGAAGCGGGCCCCTTGGGCACAGGGAGCAACAGCACATCCTAGTGGGCTAATTTCCCCAAAGCTTGAAACTAGGTGTCTTGTCTCACTCCAAGGATGGCTGTGGCACTACAGCATCGCTGGACGCTGGGTGGCAGTAGAGGGCCTCACAGAAACCAGGCACAGACAATCTGGCCTCCAGCAAAGGAATGATGCTAATGCGCTCCTCTGGGTAGAATTTGCACAATAACCCACATGGAAGTCGCAGCAGGACAGGGATGAAAACTATGGGGCAAGAGGTCAAGTCTGCACAATCCCAACCAACCCCACCGATGCCCATGTCCAGTAACGGCACACACTGGATGGCTCCCCACAGGCAAAGGAACAGGTGAGACACACCCCTTCTCTGTACCTGGTGACGGATTCAGGGAAGTCAGGCTCCAGGCCCTCTCTCACTCCCACCGTGTCCTGAATCCTCACCATCAGCTACAGCTGCAAGGACTGTTTCTCTTCTGTGAACCTGCAAGCTAAGGGTCTGAAGCGACACAGTGGAGAAAGCATGCGAGGAAATTCTGCTCCACTTTTCCACCTCAGTGAGGCACGTGCACAATGTAGTTTCCCATCTCAACTGTTGCTTCGCTGTCAAGATTTCTTTTGGTGTGAGAGACCAAGGTGTCAGTAGCAAAAGAAAATGTTTTGCTTTTGCTCCCCTCAGTATGCTTCAACATTTCCAAGTGAATTTCACGTCACAAGGGGAGATGGGGATTGCCCTCAACTGGAATGTGGGTCACCTCCCAGCTGTGTGGTGATGTGTCTGGGGCCAAGGCCAGAGCTGCTGCTTTTCCAGATTTTCCAAGCCAGAAACAAGCACTGTTCACTTTAATAAGGTTAAGTTTAAACCGACATCCTTTTTTGGTGCCTAAACTGTTGACTACATACCCCAGCAAGACAGAAGCGTGTGAAAGCCGTCCATTCACACTCCCCTTCTCCCAGACGGCCACATGCGCATATCCCCAGAGCTGAAGGCACTGTGCAAAGCACGGTGCAGTATATGCGGCCAGTAACCGTGTGTTCTTCTCACTGAACACTTCCAGGGTTGCATCAAGTAAAAGTTGCCTCAACTTTCACTGAAGTAGATAAAAGCTGCAAAAACCCTTACTGATTTCCTAAGTTTACTTCTCTAAGTCCCAAAAGCTAAGACTATAACTACGTTAGCGTTCATGTATGACAAACAAATATTAAATAGTTTACACCTTTATACCAATTTATCTGTAGCTCGTGCAGGTCCAATTGGACCTGGCAGACATCTACAGAACATTTCATGCAACAACTAGAGAATACACATTTTTTCTCATCGGCACATGGAACATTCTCCAGGATAGACCACATGTTAGGTCACAAAACAGGTTTCAGCAAATTTTTCAAAGCTGACATCATTCCTAGTATCTTTTCTGACCACAATTGACTAGCACTGGAAATCAATTACAAGCGAATTTCTGGAAACTACTCCAGTGCATGAAAACTGAACAACAGGCTCCCGAATGACCTATGGGTCCAAGAAGAAATTAAAAAGGAAATCAAAAACGTTCTTGAAACTAATGAAAAAAGATGCATCCTACCAAAACCTGTGGGATACTGTAAAAGCAACAGCGACGAGGCAATATATTGCAATACATGCTCACATCAAAAGGATGGAGAAACTTCACGTAAATGACCGAACCGTACACCTCAAAGAACCACCACCACCACAACAATGCAATCATAAAAGTACTAGAGAGAAAGAAATAATTAACATCAGGGCAGAGTTCAATGAAATGGAGACCCCCAAAACGATACAAAGGATCAGCGAAACACAAAGTTGTTTTTTGAGAAGATAAATAAAATAGACAAACCATTAGCTTTGCCCACTCTCACCACACTCATTCAACATAGTATTGAAAGCCCTAACCAGAGCAATCAAGCAAGACAAAGAAATGAAGGGCATTCAGATTGGGAAGGACAAAGTCAAGTTGTCCCTGTTTGCAGATGACGCGATCTTATAGATAGAAAACCTAAAGGCTACCAGAACGCCCTTACGGCTGACTAACAATTTTAATAATTTTGCGGGGTACAAAATCAACACCCACAGATCAGGAGCATTTTTATACTCCGATAATGAACTGGCAGAAAAAGAAATCAAGAAAGCAAGCCCATTTACAATAGTCACCCCCAAGATAAAATACCTAGGAACCAATTGAACCAAGGAGGTTAATGCAGATCTCTACAATGAGAACTACCAAACACCAGTGAGAGAAATTAAAGAGCACCCAAAAATAGTGGAATGACATACCAGGCTCTGGTACGGGAAGAATTAACATCGTGAAAATGTCCTTTCTACCCATAGCAGTCTACAAATTCAACGCAATCTCCGTCAAAATAGCAACAACTTTCTTCACAGAAATAGAAAAAGCAGTGCTAACATTCATATGGAATACGAAAAGATCCTGAATAGCCAAAGCAATTTTGAGCTTAAAAGCACCCCAAAAACAGAAAGGCTGGAGGCATAACACCACCCAATTTCAAATTCTATGACAAGGCTCAAAACAGCATGGTGATGGCATAGAAACAGACACTCAGATCAATGGAACAGGATAGAAAACCCAGGAATAATCAATTTGCCTACTTACAGCCAACCGATTTTTGACAAAGCAAACCAGAACATACGCTGTGGAAAAGACAGCCTCTTCAGGAAATAAACGGTGCCCGCAAAATTGGACAATCCACATGCAGAAGAATGAAACTGGACCAGCATCTCACCATATGCCAAAATCAACTCGAAATGGATTAAAGACCAGAATATAAGACCCCAAACCATTACATGACTGAAGGAAAACAGAGGGGAAACACTCCAGGAAGTAGGTGGGGGCAAAGGCTTTATGAATAAGACCCGAAACCCACAAGCAACAATATAAAAACTAAACAAATGAGCTAATGTCAAACTAAGAAGCTTCCACACAGCAAAGGAAACAATCAACAGAGCAGAAAGGCACCCTAAAAAAAGGGAGAAAATATGTGTAAACTATACGTCTGCCAAGGGCTTAATATCCAGAACATACCAAGAACTCAAACAGCTGTACAGTATGAAAACAAGTAATCCGATTTAAAACTGGGCAAACGAGATGAATAGACATTTTTCAAAGACATACAAATGGCCAACGGTACACGAAAAAATGCTCAGCATCACTAGTCATCAGAGAAATGCAAATCAAAACCACATTGAGATATCATGTCAACCCAGATAGACTGGCCATTGTTAAAAAGACCATTAATAAGAAATGCTACTGAGGATATGAGGAAAGGAGAACTCTTCTCCAATGTTGGTGGGACTGTAAATTAGCACAGTCACTATGGAAAACAGTAAAGAAGTTTCCTCCAATACAGATAGTACTACCATATGATCCAGCAGTTCCACTACTGGGTATATATCCAAAGAAATGGAAGTCATATGGAAGGGACACCTGCACTCCCATGTTCACTGCAGCTTTACTTACAATAGCCAAAATATAGAACCAACCTCAGTGCCCTTCGACAGATGACTGGATAAAAAAAATGTGATACACGTACACCATGGAATAATACTCAGTGATAAAGGAAAAGAATGAAATTCTGCCATCGGTAACAACCTGGATGAGTCTGGAGAAAATTATGTTGTGTGAAATAAGCCAGACAAGGGAAGATAAATATCACATGCTCTCACTTATAACTAGGTAGAAAGGAAGGAAGGAAGGAAGGAAGGAAGGAAGGAAGGAAGGAAGGAAGGAAGGAAGGAAGGAAGGAAGGAAGGAAGAAAAGGACTACAACAGTTCCTTGAACTTTCAGAAGGACAGAAGAAACCAATGGTTACTAGAGATGAGGGGATGGACGGAGGGAGGGAGTTGGGGGCGTGATGGGTCAGGCAAAGGGCATAAAGAAAAATCATGATTTGTAATAATGAATATGCTAATAAAAATAATTTAAAAAGTAAGACACTTTAAAACACAAAAAGAATGCCATTATTGACATTCCAGAAAATTCCAGCTATGTGGATAACATTAAAAACCAGCTGTCAAGCTAAATCCTTTATCAGTACAAATTTTGATATTTCTTCAAATTGGGAGGAGAATGTTGGTTTCGATGTACAATGTCTGGTCACTCCCAGCCTCATCTATTTGTCACTGACGACCCTGGGACAGACGGAAAAAAAAAAAAAAACGGTTTCTGCAACTTTTAAAATACAGACACGCCCTCCACCACCAACTTTCAATGTCTACAAAACGTCCTTGGGTTCTAGTATTCTTGCACATGTTTGTTCTCTTACAGGAAATTTGCTCCTTAGGATTTCACTGCAATGTGCTTCTGGATCCCATGCCATGATTTATCTCTGAGGACCCCTGTTCCCCTGGATCCATTTCACCCCGTGCCTGGCCACCTGTGTGGCACACACACATAGGAGCAGGAGGACAAGGCTTTGAGACGGGGAACCCGCACAAGCAATTATCTGGGTTTAGGTCTGCAGGTTATTAAGGTTTTCCGTTTCAACTTCCACAGCTAGAACGAAAGTGTAGAAATCCGTTTTCTAGTTAAAATCTGTTCACATCCCAAGTGTTTTTTAAGTTACTTAACAAGCCTTTGGTAGTCCGAAATACCGGGAAGTGTGCCTGTAACTAGAAACACCAGAAACTTCCATTTCAAAATTGTCATAAACCAGGGATACTTTAGAAAAACCTTTTCAGCCCACTTCGTGCCTTGAGTAATGGTGGGTAAACAGTGGAAACCAAGAGAGGCAACATGGAAGCAAACGGATATAAAAGCACAAGGGAGACATCATGCTCTTGGGGAGAACTAAAATGCAAATTGTGTCTGTAAACGAAAGACATTATACAGAAATCCCAGAAAAACAATTGACTGAAAATCAGACGAACGATCCCATGTTCATCTCATCACCTTGAGAACACGAAGGATACTTTTGTACAGGCAGCACACCTCCTTAAAGCAGCAGCAGAGTGCTTCGTGCACAGCAAGGCCTAGTTCACTGAGCAGCTGGACCTGTGCCCACACCCAGAGGGCAGCACCAGTCACGTGGGTGCAGAGGAGGTTGTCCCGGTGAACTCCACAAGCGGCAGCAACGCTAGGCTCTACGCCACAGGACTTCTGACAACGGACACAGTCGCACAGACTGCAAGTGGACCCCACATCAGCCTCAAGACCTCCCCCACCCGAAAACATCTCCACAGCCAGCCAGGGAGGCAAAGGAAGGGTCTTCATGGCATGCAGAGTTACAATGAATCTGTGTTCACGCTGCCCCCTCCCACTGTACCCGTCGAGACCCAGACGATGTGCCCTGCTACTACAAAGTCGAAGAGATGTTTGATGGGGGCAGAGCGGAAGAGGCACATTGAATTTGGATCATTTTACCCATGACCCTTCTCTCCTCCCAACCCTCTTTGCGAAAGATGACATTTCTGGGGAAACAGAAGGTGATCAGAAGCAAGTAGCTCAAATGTATGTCCCTTGTAAATTTCGGATATCCATCAATTTCAATTTTGAGATATAGAGAAGTGCTGGGAAGGTTAATTGGCCCTATCAGTGTCAGTGAAGAGCTGATGGAAGAAGTGCGAAAGGCCAAAGGAGAAAACCCATGAGTAGAGAAATTAGCCTTCGGCTAATCTTATCTTCTCTGCTTCCATATATCCCTGTCCGTCCTCAAAAGTTGAGTGAGGTAGGAGATGATAAGATTGAGATTAGGGCAAATTATTTCCCCATCTTTTCCTTTCTCCAGTGCACAGTCTCCTCAACCCGCACACTTGGAGTCTCAGGGTCAGCTCTCCAATACTGGTCGACACAGAGGAAAACCAACTGAATCAAAACGAATCCACCGAATTATCTCTGCTGTGCTTATTTATACCTTCCCGGGTTTTCTTTCCTTTACTGTTAAGTGCCTATAATCAACTTCCATCATTTTAGCAGAGTACTAAAGAGTGACTGCTCCCAACCCCTTCAGATAGGTGATGCTTATGTTTACATCTGCTTATCAGCTCTGTCAAAGTGCTGTTTCGTGGAGGTGCTGTAATTTGATGAACA
Source organism: Cynocephalus volans (assembly GCF_027409185.1). Classification (NCBI taxonomy): domain Eukaryota; kingdom Metazoa; phylum Chordata; class Mammalia; order Dermoptera; family Cynocephalidae; genus Cynocephalus; species Cynocephalus volans. The sequence goes on from NW_026902375.1 coordinate 1,101,011, forward strand.
CATGAGACATGCTATTTGCTAGCAAGAAATTCTCAGCTCAAACAAGCTAAGGTGTATGGAGATTCAGTATAACACAGTAATTGGTTAACTCAGTTTACTTGGGACTCCATTTCTTAGGTCTTGGGCTGTTTACATAACCAAAAGGAGTGTGTGTGTGTGTGTGTGTGTGTGTGTGTGTGTGTGTGTGTGTGTGTGTGTGTGTGTGTGTGTACCACACTTGACCTAGCGTGTGTGTGTGTGTGTGTGTGTACCACACTTGACCTAGCACCTACCTGCACAAGTACCCCCCTGCCAAGTGATGTGTTTAAAGGCCAACAAAAAGGAAAACACAGAACACATTTATAATCCTGAAAATCTAGGGCTACTTAACCTTTCTGCTGCTTAATTTTAAAGGCAAAAAATGTACTATGAGCAGCATAAATAAGAACTGATTTGAGCATAGTTTTATAATAGATAAAATGTACCTGATGGGTCTAATTCAAATTTCTAAAATCTAACTGTGCCGCATTAGTCTGAGATACAAGATCTAAAGCTGCATGATCTAATCTGAGAATTTACGGACCTGTTTGAAATACCTTCATTTGATTAATTTGAAATGGAGGCCAGGGTATGACCTCTAACAGTCTGATCTTTAATAACCGCTCAAGAGATGAGGCAGGAAGTCAGTCGCGCTTAGAATTCTATGCACTTTCCTCTAGTGAGCACACCCTGCGGTTCCACGCGTGCAAGCACACCCCTCGCTCACTGCGGGATCTACAGAGCAGCTGTACATGCCCTTCAAAACTCAAATGCGTGTTATGTGGGTGTGCGGTATAGGGGTAGGACATGAAAAAACTCCCACCTGTCCAGTCCGAGAGAAATTTAACTCCTGAGAAGCACACCTTAGTTGAACATCAGATGCAACACTAATTTGCAGAGGTTCCCACAACATAGGAACAAAAGGGCTGACGTTATGTGTTGATAGCAGATCGTGTGTGAAAACTAAAGTTTTATACGGGGCTGTACGAAGACTAACTGAGGTCTGGAAAATGAGGAATTTTAAATGCTGGACAGTCTCTATACTCAGATTCCGCTGAAGACAATGCAAATACTTATAAGAGCCTGATAATAAAAACAGATTAAAAAAACTTAATCATCAAGGTGAAGCATTTAGTAATGAGGTTTGTACAGCTTTTCGGAAAACACTGACTGGAAGTCCCAACCGGCTAGAGGTAGGCCAGTGTCAGGAGGCATCCCGGACATGGGCATTAGCTTCCAGCACTGATGGTGCAGCCAGTGTCGATGATAAGAATTAAAACACAACTGCAACCCCCAGTCCTGGACAGGCTCAGGAAGCGGCTATCTGGAAAGAGTGGGAGGGGTCCAGGAGGCCAGCCCCCAGGTGATACATACGTTTGCACAACAGTGACGGCGAGCCACTGGAAGTCTTTTCCAGCTGTACTGCGCTGTAATTGTGGTCGCTTGCTCAGGACAGCATGCTGCTTTCACAAGTTGTCTCCTTCCTGAGGGATTTGCTCCTAGAAAAAGCCACCACCGCCTTCTTCACTGTGCCTTCTTCTTCTTCTTTTTCTTTTTTTTCCTGGAGCTTGTCTCTTCTGCAGAGAAGAGCTTTTAACACCTCCCTGGATAGTCAGTAAAACCCCAAGCATTAAGAAGGCCAGAAAATACACGTCCACTTCATTTCACTGAAAAAGAAAGGTCATGATCCTATCCCTTCTTTGGGTCATCCACCCTGAGTCTGCACACCACATTTGCTCAGCAGCAGTCTGGCTACCCTTGCACATCCAGCAAACCCTTAGCACTCCTTCCTCTTATTCAGGATTCCAACTTTTTGAGCGACAAGAAGATCCCTGACACAGAGGGATCCTTGCTGAGGTATGAGAGCAGTGACACAGGATGCAAGAAGAGCACAAATGATGTTTCTTTATCTTCTGCCAAGCCCAGGGCACGCTTGGTGCTGCCATTCTCCTCCTGGGTGCAGCAGCAAACGCTTCTTCGTCAGTTCTATGATCCAACACTGCCGCCCTTAAAAATTAAGTCACCTCAAAAGTTACATAAGTATTTGAAAATACTCAAGAAAACTCTCCAAACACTGCTAGTTACACTTTGCTTGTCATAAATGGAACATCAATCTGAGCCCCAGGACAGGCCAGAGACAAGAACCTGTGATTTCCAGCCAGGCCTGAATTCTCCCCAAATTCCACAGAGTACCAAAACAGGACAATCTTGGCAGGAGCCAAGGGCAGCCTCCTCTACCCTGAAGCAGGCCATGCCTGGAGTCCTTGGCATGAACCGAGGGCAGCATCTCCTGCCTGGAAGCAGTCATGAAGCACACCGAAACACCACTTCCACGTGGGTGGGCCACTGTTGCTTTGCCTCCCACAGATCTGTCCCCCCTTTTCCCCTGGGTGATGGAGCTGCCAAAGATTCCTCAAAGCCCATCTCTTTTGAGCAGTGAGAAGCCCCGGGCTTCTCTTCCTGCATTTATTCTCCAGACCAAGAAGTTACAGGAAGAGACATAGGTGGGGTTTTGCTAAGTTCAGTTTTACAAGTTTTGCAATTGAAGCTGGTAACTTTCAGTCAAAACAAGTCAGATGACACTCTGTTAGGCAATTAAGTGATCCACTATAACAAAGCCTTGATTTACCAGAAATTCCTTTTCCCTCTAGCAGCTTTCTAGTAACGTTGCCTATCAATTAGTCACTTGTCTGTCTTAGAATCAGCAGCCTTGCTGTGTTATGATTCTTTTCCTGCAGCAGAGACTCAATGCCCTGGGGGAAATTTCCTGTCCTTTGCAAGGTCAATATTTGAAACTGCAAGGTTTTGGGAAATCAGGCCCTGTGAGGTACATTTTTTGTATGAATCCTCTACAGGCCACTACAGCCACCACCACAGCCACGGCTGCTGCAAAAGCAGCTTAAGACCACCAAAGTAGCACAGCTCTCATGCAGGTAGCCCACCAGACACTTGACTGCTTTGACACAAGGAAAGACACCAGTGGAGTCACACACACCTACTGCTTATGTTTCATAGTCAAGGCTATGGAATTCTTATTAAAATATGCATAATTACGTATTCACCTTCATAGAACAACTTACGCCCTAAGTTTGGTTTGACTCATAACCTGCATCTGATATCAACTTTTGGCACAAGGACACCATATCTTTCCTTTTCTTTTTTTTTTTTTTTTTGTGTGTGTGACCGGTAAAGGGATCGCAGCCCTCACCTTGCTGTCACCCTCCCCGCGCACAGCCAGTGAGTGCACCGGCCATCCCTGTATAGGATCCGAACCCGCGGCCTCGACGCTCCCAGGGCCGCAGCGCTCCCAGCGCTGCACTCTCCCGAGTGAGCCACAGGAGCGGCCTGAGGACGCCATTTTCCTCTAACACCAGTCGTCAGCGTCACACGTCGGCTCCCAAGAACGGGGCTGCGGCCTGCTCGGGAGTGGGCAGAAGCAGGCAGGGCCTCAGCTGACAGCACATAGGCACCCCGTAGAGCTGGGAGCAGAAGCCGCTGATGGAGCGGCACCCGCGCTGCAGTACCGGCGCTTTGACCTGCCACTGTAACGCGCTTGGGCATGGTTCTCTGCACGGGGGCCGTGAACGGGACCCGGTGGAGCCGCGGTACCAGCACCAGCACCTCAGACCGGGCTCTGCGAAACCCGACCCCGGGGTGGGAAGTGCTTGAAGCTCACCTGAGAGTTGCGTGACAGTCACGTAACCAGGGCCGTGGGCGGGGCTGACATTCACCTGAACAGCGCGTGAATGGGCTTAAGGGTTAGGAGACCAGTGCGCGCATGGGGCGTGACCGGAGCATGGGAGGGGCTTCGGGATCACGTGACCAGATTGCGCGAGTGGCCTGGCCAGAGCATGGGAGGGGCCCTTGTTCCCAGCCATGTGCAGAGCGGTGGCCCAGGATTCGGAGTGCGTTGGCTGTTAGCATGTTGCAGCTGGAGCACAGGAGAGCCTGAGACAATGCCTTTTATTTAGATTTTTCTCTGCAGGGGGTTTTTGGGTATCATTTTTATTCCATCTGCAAGCTTGAATTAAGAATTTAAAAAGGACAGGGGAAGCCAGTTTTTTTTCCTTCGTTAGCACGTCTCAGGTGATTAGCTCGTGATTCCTCCTTTTGGTATCAGGTTATCTATCAGATTGGGACCATCTTCTCATTGTCCTGAAGTTAACCTGTGACCTCTTCCGGTTGGCAAGCTGTGGTTAATATCTACCCTATTAATGGGGTGGGACTATTGCATTTACAAAGTGATAGTACTATCATATGACCTATGTCTATTGCTAAATGTTAAGTACAAATTTGCTAAAAGGAACAATGCTAACATTTAAATTCTAATGGGGGTGTAATGATCTTATGTTCTAATGGAATGAACCTACTGTTGATATGCAAAAAGGAACAGGGGATATTTGAGCAGCATTATCATGCACATCTTGAGGTTATGCATTGGCTGTGGCCCTATAATCTTGATCTAAATGTTAAAGTGTCCTTGTGCACAGCACCGTCCCTCACAAAACCAGTTACATTTGCCTCTTAGGTCTCATTTTGCTGGTTTAATAATTTTACAGCATCTACTTTTATCCCAATATCTAATTCTTAATGATTTACTTAAAACTGGATACCACCAAGTAAAGGGGGTTCTACAGTTTCGTTCCCATATCCTTAATTTGTCCCAATCATGTAATTTCTCATGAATGCCAACCGTTCTCTTGCCATGAATATAACCTCCAGTAAATGATGTTTGCCAACTTACATTAGGCTGAGGCTCATATTTAGTCATGAGCGGTGCTTTTGGAACATACGTTGCTGTGGTCAATTTACCATAAGGGGATAATTTTGAATTGTCCAACTGACGCGGATCCTCTGTGGGAATGTTTAGTTCAATGACCGTATAATTATTTGTGTTATTTTTATAATCTTTTGGGAATTCAGAGAACTGCCACGCTAACCAAAATATCGACAGAGAAGGCAAAAGCCACCAAGCCGAGGCAGGAACCCTGATGGGTTGTAGCAAGGGCTCGTAGCTGCGGCCTGGTCAGCAGCTCTCCCTCCAGCAGCCTTGCCAACTTGGAGAGGGCAGCCCAAGCTGACTCCTTTAGGATCCTGCCACGGCGTGGACCACGCCAGCTCCCCCTTTTTTACTTCGGAATTTCAAGACGAGGAGTTCTCATCGTGTTGTCTTTATTGCGGATCCGAGGTATCTGATGAGGACTGGAAAAACAAACAACAACAATAATAATTCTGATTATGAACACGCCAGCTGAATGTATCAAAGACCAAAAGGGAGTACTCATCAAAGCAGAATGAAGGGACTGGCATATCCCGTTGGCCACATCTTTGGGGACTATGGACTGTCAATGGGCATGAGAAAGGTCGGATGTTTTTTGATGTAAATTTGTGAAATCTCCTCCTAGGGTAGAATGATTCCAAATTCCTTTTCTATGCATCTGAGTCTGTTGCCATGAAGCATGAGAATCGTTATAAGGAAGGGGGGTAACACAGATCCGTTTATAATTATGGTGACAAGCAGTTGTAAGTTGAACCGTAATGTTTTGTATCTCTTGTCCTAAAAAGAAAACTGCTTCTTCTAATACATGAATCCTATCTGCTAATGGTCTATCTTTTCTTGTTGAAAGAGAACTGTGGAAACATTTAAAGAGAAATTATTAATATGTTCAGCCGTATGAACTTGCTGTGCCAAAGCAGTAGTAGAAGCGGCGACAGGCCCTATGAGAGCAACGAAAGCAGAAATTCCTAAAATTAAAGCTGCAATAAAACGTTTAGGACGAGACAGAGCGTATGGTAACTTTTGCAAAGCGGCGAATCCTGGATCAGCATACCAGGATTGTGAAACATTTACAGGAAGGAAAACAGAAGAAGGTCGTCTTAACAGAAAATAATGTTGTTGAGGGGAAAAGGGATCTAAACAATCAGTAATGGAACAATTAAGTTCCATTACTGAATAAGTTGTATTTAATTGGTTTGAATTATTGTAGACCAAAATAGCGTAAGGGGCATGTACACAAGCTTGTATGTAATAAGTTCTATTATTTTGTGGTCTATGAAATTTGGTTCCATTTAGAGCAGCAAACAAACGGTATAATTGCGTTTGTGGAGTTTACTCCGGTGTTATTATTTATCCAAATAGGTGTAGCCCATCCAGGAGTATACCAATAATGAATAGGATCTGGCTTGGGCAAAATATTATCGTTCCAATTAAATTTTGCAGTATTATTATTTAAATAATTTCTATAATCCTAACCAGGGCTAGAAATAGACAAATCACATACCTTTGAAGTAGAATTGTTCTAATAAAATACAACAGTTTTATTTTTAAAACCACAATTAGACCCATTGGGGAAACCTGCTCGAGAAGAGAGTCCGTCCCATGCATGAGCTTCTTTCTGTAAACACGTTGGAATAGAAGAAGGCAGAGAAATTGATGGCCTAGTGTTAAAATTTGCTAAAGAAACGCAAGATAAAGCCCAAGGATCTCGACTAATGGCTGGCGACCGAGCAGTTGGCTTGCCAGCACTAGATCAAGAGTCTGTAATCCTAGGAGAATCGGTTAACAATGTTTTATAACCCGTAGAAACACAATGTTTAATAGGAGGAACATTAGGAGAAGAGAAACATAAAGGCATTTTCTCAGTGAAAGCTGAAAAATGAAAAGGTTGTGGAAAATGAGGCTTCTCATAAATATTAGGATCTCTACCGAAGAGGCGAGAATGGTTAGTTATTTTAATTTTTTCCTGGTCCCAGGAAGCCAAATGGAACAAAGGAGAGAGAGAGAGAGAGAGAGAGAGAGAGAGAGAGAGAGAGAGAGAGAGAGAGAGAGAGAGAGAGAGAGAGAGAGAGAGTGTTAGGGTTTGTTTTCAAATAAGGATATTGCACAAACCTATAACATTTTAAATTAACTGATCAATTAACTTTTGTTGTTCTGACCTTTGTGAACAATTTCACAAGCCCATTAGATTTTTTATTAAAATTTTGGAACTTCAGTTTAAAGCTATAAACTGAAAGTTTGTCAGGAAACTGTACCTATTCAAGTTTGTTCATAAAATATTTAAAAACATAACCTTTTAAAATGATAATTAAACCAAAATTATGACTGGTAACATTTATATTAAAACAGATATTTAAAAACCTTACAAAATGTTGGAACACATATCCATAACACCTTCAGTATTAATAATGCTTTCCCACATAGTCAAACCTCATTAAACAAGCCAATTAGTTTTGATACATCTTTTAGATATCCTTTGAGAAACTCCAGGGCTCTCGGAATTTCCCAAACTTATTTTAAAGTTTCAGAATTTAATGTTGGAAAGCTGTGTTAAATAACAAAAGGCTTAAAACATTTAATTGAATAAAATCATAAATTACTACAAAAAAATAAAACCAAACTGACAAAGGGTTTTAAAGTCAAAGAGCACATGATAAAACATGAAATAAGATCCCCAGGCCAGTTATCTAAAAGACAAAGAAAAACCTTTTACAATTTTGTAGTAAGAGCACTCGTGTGTCTCTCTCTCTCTGTCTCTCTCTCTCTCTCTGTCTCTCTCTCTCTCTTTTGCTGTAAAACCCTTTTAACAAACTTACTACCTAAACCATTATCAAGACTTACTCAGACATTCTGTTTTTGTCCTATACTTTCTGCTTTTTAAATAGCCAGTCATTTTACTGTAGGACAAAATACACTGTACCAGATACTTTTTTACATAAAAATTATTTTTCTTTCTCTTTAGCCTCTTCAAACATATATATATATATATATATATATATATATATATATATATATATATAGAAAGAGAGAGAGAGAGAGAGATTTAGTTATATTTTTGGTTTTTGTGGGGTTTACAATTTAAAAGCCTGTATCAAAGACAAACGTAGTCCTGTTTGATTAGTAAACCCTGGCAACAATGTCTGTTGATAAGAACATTTTTATACCTTTAGGTTAGTAAATAAGCATCCATCCATTAGAGCAAACTATACAAAGCTCAGTTTGAGTTTTAGCTGAATTTAGGAAATACATATTTACCGTTTCTCAGCCCCAAACTTGGTGCATTAGATTTATACCCTTATCAGTTAATGCTAACTAAGACTTATGCGATATTTGGCGTAAGTTTCTTTTCACTAGCCATTTTGGGTCCCGGGTTTCCAAGTGGCGTTTGGAGCCCCGTGGAATCCAGAGAGGCAGAGGGCAGTATCCACTATGTATGTCTAAAAGATATTGTTTCTCCCAGCATGGCCAGGAGGCAGAGCTGAGATAACAAGGAGACACTTTGACCTAGAGACAATTTTAGGTAAAAGGTTGGAATCAAACTTTGAAAATATATTTATCAAAACATTAGAAAATTTAAGGCACGTGAACTTGAAAATTAGACTTCATTATTTAATGAGCGCGCAGTAATTATAAGCCAATTAGGTACCTTGCACATAAAACAATTACACAAACAGACATGAACATATAGGCATAACATACAGCTGACGCACACACCTATGCAGACATAAACAACAAGAACAAACAAGGATCTTATAAGTTTTGTTTAAGATGTAAATCAAGCTCACTAGGAAAAAGGACAGTCAGGTTTAGATTGCATTTTTCTTCAAAAAGACATACAGGTGAGGCCTCACCCTGCCTTAAAGGAAGCAAGATAACAACAAATTGACATTGTAAAGCAAAGTATGCAAGCCTTTGCAAGAGGATGGAGAGATTTTCTTCCTTTGAAGAAAGTAGCATAAAACTCTACCATAAAAGTTTGTGAAAAAATTACGTAAATGAGACTAAAAGAGAATTTAGAAGTCTGTTTAAAATACCAAGTGGATGCGAGAAAATTTGAGACCATCTAATTAAACAGGTCAATCTTAGTCTATATTTTTGTTTCTCAAATGAGTTACTGAGCTCAAGAGCTGAGCCAACAATTAGAAATGAAACCATTTGACTCTTGAGGTTTTTAGGAGAAAATCTGGTGTTTTTGCTTTGTTTTTACATATAGCATAAATTTTTATCTTGACAAACGAAACACACTAAAGCTACCTTCACTTTGGAAAAACATTTGTTTTTTTCATAAACGTATGTTAAATACCACTTAAATGTCTTCATTAGCACATGGAGAAAAAAAAAAAAAACCCGCAGCACTAAGTTTGATACTCTGAGAGAAATATCTACTTTACAAATCACACACAAGATAATCACCTGCTGATTATGTTTCATAGTCAAGGCTACGGAATTCTTATTAAAATATGTACAATTACCTATTCACCCTCATAGAACAACTTACGCCCTAAATTACGTTTGACTCATAACCTCCATCTCATATCAACTTTTGGCACAAGGACGCCATTTCTTTCTTTTTTCTTTTCTTTTTTTTTTTTTTGTGACCGGTAAAGGGATCGCAGCCCTCACCTTGCTGCCACCCGCCCCACGCTCAGCCAGTGAGTGCACCGGCCGTCCCTATATAGGATCCGAACCCGCGGCCTCAGCGCTCCCAGCGCCGCTGCGCTCCCAGCGCTGCACTCTCGCGAGTGAGAGCCACAGGAGCGGCCCGAGGACCCCATTTTCCTCTAACACCAGTCGTCCGCGTCACACGTCGGCTCCCACGAACGGGGCTGTCGCCATTTTTCTTGATGATACTTAGTTGCCTCTTCATCTAACTTTTCCTGCCTTTCAGGGCTTAAAGGATCCTCATCAGAGTCATCACTTCTTTCCCTCTCCAGTGGATTATTAGATGTTAAACTGAGCTTCTGCTTACAAGCTGCAACCGGGAATAAGCTATCTTGGGACCCCTAAGTTGGTCCCTTCTTGTCTGACAGCAAAGGAGCTCTCTCTTGAGGATTATCACCCGGTACAGTAAATTCATTCACACTGAATGCCTTGCCTCAATGCACTCCAAGTAGAAAAGGCAGAGACTGGCATATTCGCTCTGAAACTTACTGCGTCAGATATTCTAGTTCCTTGCTCTTAAATTGTGCCTTCCCTGTGGTATTTTCCAGTGATACCATGGAAGTTTTCCAAGCTCAGTTCCCTGTATGAAGGATAGCGGGGTGGCAAACATTGGGAGTGTCTTGCTTGGCTCTTGCCATGTGAGATTAACAGTGATGTCACTAGTCTCTGGACAGATTTGCTTCTGGTGCAGGTGGCCTCAAACTCACCAAACGCGGCCATGTACTTACTGCTCCATGAAATGGTGAACTGATGCTGTCAACTTCAATAAAACTTAATAAGCATTCATTAAGAACTTAGTACAACTTGTATATCTTTAAGCCATGGCCATCAGATAAATATTGCAGTCTTGAGATATGCTTGTTACATTAAACCTCAATAAAAAATGTTTTTTGGCTGTTTTCAAATCTTTGTATAGGCAACGGACGAGCCTAGGGACACTTGCAAGTTAATAATGTCTTCTAAAGACACAGCATTGTATTCGTTGTCATCATGGAAAAATAAAAAGTCCTTTGCAGTCTTAGTGAAGGTATTCATCTTTGAGATCGGAGGGTTTAATCTTATTTTGGAAATGTCACTGCATTCTGAAGCAGAGACTTTTAGAAGATGTTCAAACCTCGTACTTCTGAATATTGAAATTTTGGACTTGACATTTACTAAGTATCGATAATGTAAAACTGGTATACTTGTAAAACGAAAAACATAAAGAAAATAAATGAACTGTGCCTCCCACAAGTTCTAGGACATGGACACAACCCTGCCCCACATCTTTACAACTACATAACAATGACGGTCTTTTTCCCAGTTTCCAAGACCTTGTTCCCCAGTTCTAAGACCTCATCAGAATGGCCCATCCTGTGTACATTTCTGCCAACATTCTGATCACAACCCCTTAAGTAATCTCTAAGAAGTTGCAGACTTAGGGAACTGCATTTGTTCTTCTTCTGAGCCCTCACCAGAATTTCCCTTAATTCTTTGTTGATGGCAATCTAAGCTTTTCCCAGCCTGCTTCTCTCAATTCTTCCAGCCTCTACCTTGAGGGGTGAATGGGTTGTCTTCATGTGGGGAGGGGAGGGATTAGAGTGGGAACTTTGGCTCCCAGGTTCTTTAGTAGTGGAGTTTGCAGGTCCTACTGTTGATACTGTAAGTTTTTCTAAGGCCATGGGGTTCCAGTTCCCTGGCGGTCACTTCTGTGCAGGTCAAGGCCGTGGTTCTCTTTAGTATTTACTTGTGAACTGTACCTGATTGTTTTATGCTTCTGTTAACAAGACACGTCTTACCTTTTCTATACCCCTGTTCCGTGATAGGAAGTGACTTACGTTTGACTGTTGAGGAGCCAAGATTGAATGTGTTTTTAACAGGCCGGCTTCCTATCGTCCTTGGGTCCCTGCAGTGTGGCACATGTCTGAGAGGCTCTTATGTCTGATGGACTCAGAAGTCCATTAGGACAGTTTTCCTTACATGGGGTCTCCCTTTTTCATTCCTTTCTTAAACGGTGGGTCCCTTACGATGGATGTCTAATATTGGCCTCTGTGTGGTTAGTATCAAATGATGTATATTAATTCCATTACAGAGGTTGTATGAGCATCAGTTAGTGGAAACGTCCTAATCAGGAAAGAGGAGGTCAAAGAGCACGGTCTGAATCTAGCTCACCTCTTCTCAGTGCACACACTTGCCTGTGAGACAGTCTTCATTGCCTAGGCCTCATTTTATTTTTACGAGTAATTTAGGGGGTGAGTTGTTCTATGAAGTTGAATAGGTAATTGTACATATTTTAATAAGAATTCCGTAGCCTTGACTAGGAAACATGATCAGTAGGTGATTATCTTGTGTGTGGTTTGTAAAGCAGATATTTCTCTCTGAGTATCAAACTGAGAGCTGGGGTTCAAATACACACTCACTTCAACAACATCAACGACATGACTCCAAATCATAAGCTTCAAAATGAGACGTCCATGAAAGACTAAAACTTCCCCGACTGGACTAGTTGATGTTACGTTCTCCCGCATTCAGGGAGAAAGAGATTATTGCTGGGACAATTCCAAGACACGTGACTAAAGTCACCTATTACCCAAGAGCAGTAATAGGAAATTAATGTGATACATTAAAAAAGATAATTGCCTTCCTTAACCACGAAGATGGCATTTTAAAAAATTAGCTGCTTCTCTTACAAGCCAACCTTCATTATCCTTTACCTACTCTTTAAAGACTATACAAACAGGAATAAGTACAACATCACATTTACAATATGTACACCAGTACAACATGTACAATATGTACAGCATGTACACCGTTACCACATGTACACATGTACAACATGTACACTTGTACAGCATGAACAATATGTACACATGTACAACATGTACAACAGTACAACATGTACAAAATGAACACATGTACACTTGTAAAACATGTACACCTGTACAACATGTACACATGTACACCTGTACAACATGTACAACATGTACACCTGTACAACATGTACAACATGTACAGATGTACAACATGTACACATGTACAACATGCAAAACATGTACAACATGTACATCATGTACACATGTACACCTGTACAACATTTACACCTGTACAACATGTACACTTGTACACTTATACAACATGTACAACATGTACAATATGTACAACATGTACAACATGTACAACATGTACACATGTAAAACATGTACACCTGTACACCTGTACAACATGTACACGTGTACGACATGTACAACATGTACCTTATGTTTAAACCGGATAAAACGAGATTGATCCGGTTTAAACTGGATAAAACCGGATTGAACCGGTTTAAACCGGTTTAAACCGGATAAAATTGAATTGAACCGGCTTAAACCGGTTTAAACCGGATAAAACCGGACAGAACCGGTTTAAACTGGATAAAACCGGATTGAACCTGTTTAAACCGGTTTAAACCGGATAAAATCAGATTGAACCGGTTTAAACCGGATAAAACCGGATTGAACAGGCTTAAACCGTTTTAAACCGGATAAAACCGGATTGAACCGGTTTAAACCGGATAAAACCAGAATGAACTGGTCTAAACCGGATAAAACCGGTTTAAACCAGATAAAACAGGATTGAACCGGTTCAAAACTGTTTAAACCGGATAAAACCGGAATGAACTGGTTTAAAACGGATAAAACCGGATTGAACCGGTTGAAACCGGATATAAACGGATTGAAGCATTTTAAACCGGTTTAAAACTGATAAAACCGGAATGAACCGGCCTAAACCGGTTTAAACCGGATACGACCGGTTTAAACTGGATAAAACCGGATTGAACTGGCTTAAACGGGTTTAAACCGGATAGAACCGGTTTAAACTGGATAAAACCGATTGAACCGGTTTAAACAGGTTGAAACCGTAGAAAACCGGATTGAACCGGTTTTAACCGGATAAAACCGGATTGAACTGGTTTAAACCGGTTTCAACTGGATAGAACCGGATAGAACCGGTTTAAACTGGATAAAACCGGATTGAACCAGCTTAAACAGGTTTAAACCGGATAAAACCGGATTGAACCGGTTCAATCCGGTTTAAACCGGATAAAACCAGAGTGAACTGGTTTAAACCGGATAAAACCGGATTGAACCGGTTTAAACCGGATAAAACCGGAATGAACTGGTTTAAACCGGATAAAACCGGACTGAACCAGTTTAAACCGGAAAAAACAGGATTGAACAATTTCAAACCGGTTTTAACCGGATAGAACCGGAATGAACCGGTTTAAACCGGATAAAACCGGATTGAACCGGTTTAAACCGGATAAAACCGGATTGAACCGGTTTAAACCGGATAAAACCGGATTGAACCGGTTTAAACTGGTTTCAACCGGATAGAACCGGATAGAACCGGTTTAAATTGGATAAAACCGGATTGAACCAGCTTAAACCGGTTTAAACAGGATTAAACCGGTTTAAACCGGATAAAACCGGAATGAACTGGTTTAAACCGGTTTAAAACGGATAGAAGTGGAGAGAAACGGTTTTAACCGGATAAAACCGGATTGAACCGGTGTAAACCGGTTGAAACCAGATAAAAACGGATTGAAAGGGTTTAAACCGGTTTAAACTGGATAAAACTGGAATGAACCGGCTTAAACAGGTCTAAACCGGATAAAACCCGATTGAACAGGCTTCAACTGGTATAAACAGCATAGAAGCGTTTTAAACCGGATAAAACCGGATTGAACCAGTTTGAACCGGATGAAACTGGATAAAACCAGACTGAACTGGTTTAAACCGGATAAAACCGGATTGAACCGGTTTAATACGGTTTCAACCGGATAGAACTGGTTTAAACCGGATAAAACCTGATTGAACCGGTTTAAACCGGTTTCAACTGTATAGAACCGGATAGAACCTGTTTAAACCGGTTAAAACAGGATTGAACTGGTTTAAACCGGATAAAACCGGATTGAACCGGTTTAAACCGGTTTCAACCGGATAGAACCGGATAGAACCGGTTTAAACTGGATAAAACCGGATTGAACCGGTTTGAACTGGTCTAAAACAGATAAAACCGGATTGAACTGGTTTCAACCGGTTTAAACCGGATAAAACAAGATTGAACCGGTTTAAACCGGATAAAACCGGATTGAACCAGCTTAAACCGGTTTAAACCGGATAAAACTGGATTGAACCGGTTTAAACTGGTTTCAACCGGATAGAACCGGATAGAACCTGTTTAAACTGGATAAAACCGGATTGAACCGGCTTAAACCGGTTTAAACAGGATAAAACCAGATTGAACCGGTTTAAACTGGATAAAACCAGATTGAGCCGGCTTAAACCGGTTTAAACCGGATAAAACCGGATTGAACCGGTTCAAACAGGTTTAAACTGGATAAAACCGGATTGAACCGGTTTAAACTGGTTTCAACCGGGTAGAACCGGATAGAACCGGTTTAAACTGGATAAAACCGGAATGAACCAGCTTAAACAGGTCTAAACCGGATAAAACCCGATTGAAAAGGCTTAAACTGGTATAAACAGCATAGAACCGGTTTAAACCGATAAAACCGGATTGAACCGTTTTAAACCGGTTTAAACCGGATAAAACCAGACTGAACCGGTTTAAACAGGATAAAACCGGATTGAACCGATTTAAACCGGTTTCAACTGTATAGAACCGGATAGAACCGGTTTAAACCGGATAAAACAGGATTGAACTGGTTTAAACCGGATTGAACTGGTTTAAACTGGTTTCAACCGGATAGAACCGGATAGAACCGGTTTAAACTGGATAAAACCGGATTGAACCGGCTTAAACAGGTTTAAACCGGATTGAACCCCCTTAAACCGAATAAAACCGGAATGAACCGGTTCAAACTAGTTTAAACCGGATAAAACCGAAATGAACCGGTTTAAACCGGATAAAACCGGATTGAACCGGTTCAAACTGGTTTAAACCGCATAAAATCAGATTGAACCGGTTTAAACCAGATAAAACAGGATTGAACCGGCTTAAACTGGTTTAAACCGGATTGAACCGGTTCAAACCGGTTCAAACCGGTTTAAACCTGATAAAACCGGAATGAACTGGTTTAAAACGGTTTAAAACGGATAGAACCGGATAGAAACGGTTTAAACCGGATAAAACCGGATTGAACTGGATTAAACCGGTTTAAAACGGATAAAACCGGTTTAAACCGGATAAAACCGGATTGATCCGGTTTAAACCGGATTAAACCGGATTGAACCGGTTTAAACCGGATTAAACCAGATAGAACCGGATAGAACCGGTTTAAACCGGATAGAACCGGATAGAACCGGTTTAAAGCGGATAAAACCGGATTGAACTGGTATAAACCGGTTTAAACTGGAGAAAACCGGATTGAAGAGGTTGAAACTGGATAAAACCGGATTGAACCAGTTTAAACCCTTTTACACCAGATGGAAACGAATAGAACCGGTTTAAACTGGATAAAACCCGATTGAACTGGTTTAACCGGTTAAAACAGGATAGAACAGGATAGAACCGGTTTAAACTGATTTAAACAGGATAGAACCGGATAGAACCGGTTTAAACGAGATAAAACCGGATTGAACCGGTTTAAACCGGTTTAAACCGGATAAAACCGGATTGAAACGTTTCAAACCGGTTTTAACCGGATAAAACCGGAATGAACCGGTTAAAACCGGATAAAATCGGATTGAACCGGTTTAAACCGGATAAAACCGGATTGAACCGGTTTAAACTGGTTTCAACCGGATAGATCCGGATAAAAGAGGATAAAACCGGATTGAACCGGCTTAAACCGGTTTAAACCGGATAAAACCGGATTGAACCGGTTCAAACCGGATAGAACCGGTTGAAACCGGATTGAACCGGTTTAAACCGGATAAAACCGGATTGAACTGGTTTAAACCGGATAAAACCGGATTGAACCGGTTTAAACCGGTTTCAACCAGATAGAACTGGATAGAACCGGTTTAAACCAGATAAAACCGGATTGAAGCGGTTTAAACCGGTTTAAACCGGATAAAACCGGATTGAAACGTTTCAAACCGGTTTTAACCGGATAAAACCGGATTGAACCGGTACAAACCGGCTTAAACCGGATAAAACCGGAGTGAACTGGTTTAAACCGGATAAAACCGGATTGAACCGGTTCAAACCAGTTTAAACCGGATAAAACCGGAATGAACTGGTTTAAACCGGATAAAATCGGACTGAACCAGTTTAAACCGGATAAAACCGGATCGAACCGTTTCAAACCGGTTTTAACCGGATAAAACCGGAATGAACCGGTTTAAACCGGATAAAACCGGATTGAACCGGTTTAAACTGGTTTCAACCAGATAGAACCGGATAGAACCGGTTTAAACTGGATAAAACCGGATTGAACCGGCTTAAACCGAATAAAACCGGATTGAACCGGTTCAAACTGGTTTAAACCGGATAAAACCGGATAAAACCGTTTTAAAGCGGTTTAAACTGGATAAAACCAGATTGAACCGGTTTAAGCTGATTAAAACCGGATTGAACTGGTTTAAACTGGTCTAAACCGGATAAAACCGGTTTAAACCGGATAAAACTGGATTGAAGCGGTTTAAACCGGTTAAAACCGGATAAAACCGGATTGAAGCGGTTTAAACCGGTTAAAACCGGATAAAACCGGATTGATCCGGCTTAAACCGGATAAAACCGGAATGAACTGGTTGAAACCGGTTTAAACCGGAAAAAACGGACTGAACCGGTTTAAAATGGATAAAACCGGATAGAACCGGTTTAATCTGGTTTAAACCAGATAAAAACCGATTGAACCGGTTTAAACCGGTTTAAAGCGGATAAAACCGGATTGAACCGGATTAAACCAGTTTATACTGGATAAACCGGATTGAATCGGTTAAAACCGGTTTAAACTGGATAAAACCAGATTGAACCGGTTTAAACCGGTTTCAACCGGATAGAACCGGATAGAACCGGTTTAAACCGGATAAAAACGGATTGAAGCGGTTTAAACCGGTTCAAACCGGATAAAACCAGATTGAAACGGTTTAAACCGGATTGAACCGGTTTAAACCGGATAAAACCGGAATGAACTGGTTTAAACCGGTTTAAACCGGAAAAAACGGATTGAACCGGTTTAAACTGGATAAAACCGATTGAACCGGTTTAAACCGGTTTAAACCGGATAAAACCAGATTGTACCGGTTTAAACCGGATAAAAACGGATAGAACCGGTTTAAACCGGTTTAAACCAGATTGAACTGGATAGAACCGGTTTAAACCGGTTTAAACCAGATTGAACTGGATAGAACCGGTTTAAACCGTTTAAAACCGGATTGAACTGATTTAAACCGGTTTAAACCGGTTCAAACCGGATGAAACCGGAATGAACCGGTTTAAACCGTATAAAACCGGATTGAACCGGTTTAAACCGGTTTCAACCGGATAGAACCAGATAGAACCGGTTTAAACTGGATAAAAGCGGATTGAACCGGTTAAAGCCGGTTAAAACCGGAGAAAACCGGGTGGAACCGGCTTAAACCGGTTTAAACCGGAGAAAACCGGATTGAACCGGTTGTAACCGGTTTAAACCGGATAGAACCGGTTGAAACCCGTTTAAACCGGATAAAACCGGATTGAACCGGTTTAAACCAGATAAAACCGGATTAAGCGGTTTAAACCGGTTTAAACCGGATAGAACTGGTTTAACCCGCATAGAATCCGTTTAAACCAGATAAAACCGGATTGAACCAGTTTAAACCGGTTTAAACCGGATAAAACCGGATTGAACCGGTTTAAACCGGTTTAAACCAGATAGAACCGGATAGAACCGGTTTAAAACGGATAGAACCGGATAAAAGCGGATTCAACCGGTTTAACCCAGTTTAAAGCGGATAAAACCGGACTGAACTGGTTAAACCGGAAAAAACCGGATTGAACCGCTTTAAACCGGTTTCAACCGGATAGAACCGGTTTAAACTGGATAAAACCGGATTGAACCTGTCTAAACCGGTTTAAACTGGAGAAAACCGGATTGAACAGGTTTAAACTGGATAAAACCGGATTGACCCAGTTTAAACCGGTTTAAACCGGATAAAACCGGATTGAAACAGTTTAAACCCGTTTAAATCAGATAGAAACGGATAGAACCGGTTTAAACCAGATAAAACCGGATTGAACTGGTTTAATCCAGTTAAAACAGGATAGAACAGGATAGAACCAGTTTAATCCGATTTAAAAAGGATAGAACCGGATAGAACCGGTCTAAATGAGATAAAACCGGATTGAACCGGTTTAAACCGGTTTAAACCGGATAAAACCGGTTTGAACCGGTTCAAACCGGTTTAAACCGGATAAAACCAGATTGAACCAGTTTAAGCCGATTAAAACCGGATTGAACTGGTTTAAACCGGTCTAAACCGGATAAAACCAGTTTCAACAGGATAAAACCAGATTGAACCGGTTTAAACCAGATAAAACCGGATTGAACCGGTTCAAACCGGTTTAAACCGGATAAAACCAGAGTGAACTGGTTTAAACCGGATAAAAACGGATCGAACCGGTTTAAACCGGATAAAACCGGATTGAACCGTTTCAAACCGGTTTTAAACGGATAAAACCGGAATGAACCGTTTTAAACCGGATAAAACCGGATTGAACCGTTTCAAACCGGTTTAAACCGGATAAAATCAGATTGAACCGGTTTAAACCGGATAAAACCGGATTGAACAGGCTTAAACCGTTTTAAACCGGATAAAACCGGATTGAACCGGTTTAAACCGGATAAAACCAGAATGAACTGGTCTAAACCGGATAAAACCGGTTTAAACCAGATAAAACAGGATTGAACCGGTTCAAAACTGTTTAAACCGGATAAAACCGGAATGAACTGGTTTAAAACGGATAAAACCGGATTGAACCGGTTGAAACCGGATATAAACGGATTGAAGCATTTTAAACCGGTTTAAAACTGATAAAACCGGAATGAACCGGCCTAAACCGGTTTAAACCGGATACGACCGGTTTAAACTGGATAAAACCGGATTGAACTGGCTTAAACGGGTTTAAACCGGATAGAACCGGTTTAAACTGGATAAAACCGATTGAACCGGTTTAAACAGGTTGAAACCGTAGAAAACCGGATTGAACCGGTTTTAACCGGATAAAACCGGATTGAACTGGTTTAAACCGGTTTCAACTGGATAGAACCGGATAGAACCGGTTTAAACTGGATAAAACCGGATTGAACCAGCTTAAACAGGTTTAAACCGGATAAAACCGGATTGAACCGGTTCAATCCGGTTTAAACCGGATAAAACCAGAGTGAACTGGTTTAAACCGGATAAAACCGGATTGAACCGGTTTAAACCGGATAAAACCGGAATGAACTGGTTTAAACCGGATAAAACCGGACTGAACCAGTTTAAACCGGAAAAAACAGGATTGAACAATTTCAAACCGGTTTTAACCGGATAGAACCGGAATGAACCGGTTTAAACCGGATAAAACCGGATTGAACCGGTTTAAACCGGATAAAACCGGATTGAACCGGTTTAAACCGGATAAAACCGGATTGAACCGGTTTAAACTGGTTTCAACCGGATAGAACCGGATAGAACCGGTTTAAATTGGATAAAACCGGATTGAACCAGCTTAAACCGGTTTAAACAGGATTAAACCGGTTTAAACCGGATAAAACCGGAATGAACTGGTTTAAACCGGTTTAAAACGGATAGAAGTGGAGAGAAACGGTTTTAACCGGATAAAACCGGATTGAACCGGTGTAAACCGGTTGAAACCAGATAAAAACGGATTGAAAGGGTTTAAACCGGTTTAAACTGGATAAAACTGGAATGAACCGGCTTAAACAGGTCTAAACCGGATAAAACCCGATTGAACAGGCTTCAACTGGTATAAACAGCATAGAAGCGTTTTAAACCGGATAAAACCGGATTGAACCAGTTTGAACCGGATGAAACTGGATAAAACCAGACTGAACTGGTTTAAACCGGATAAAACCGGATTGAACCGGTTTAATACGGTTTCAACCGGATAGAACTGGTTTAAACCGGATAAAACCTGATTGAACCGGTTTAAACCGGTTTCAACTGTATAGAACCGGATAGAACCTGTTTAAACCGGTTAAAACAGGATTGAACTGGTTTAAACCGGATAAAACCGGATTGAACCGGTTTAAACCGGTTTCAACCGGATAGAACCGGATAGAACCGGTTTAAACTGGATAAAACCGGATTGAACCGGTTTGAACTGGTCTAAAACAGATAAAACCGGATTGAACTGGTTTCAACCGGTTTAAACCGGATAAAACAAGATTGAACCGGTTTAAACCGGATAAAACCGGATTGAACCAGCTTAAACCGGTTTAAACCGGATAAAACTGGATTGAACCGGTTTAAACTGGTTTCAACCGGATAGAACCGGATAGAACCTGTTTAAACTGGATAAAACCGGATTGAACCGGCTTAAACCGGTTTAAACAGGATAAAACCAGATTGAACCGGTTTAAACTGGATAAAACCAGATTGAGCCGGCTTAAACCGGTTTAAACCGGATAAAACCGGATTGAACCGGTTCAAACAGGTTTAAACTGGATAAAACCGGATTGAACCGGTTTAAACTGGTTTCAACCGGGTAGAACCGGATAGAACCGGTTTAAACTGGATAAAACCGGAATGAACCAGCTTAAACAGGTCTAAACCGGATAAAACCCGATTGAAAAGGCTTAAACTGGTATAAACAGCATAGAACCGGTTTAAACCGATAAAACCGGATTGAACCGTTTTAAACCAGTTTAAACCGGATAAAACCAGACTGAACTGGTTTAAACAGGATAAAACCGGATTGAACCGATTTAAACCGGTTTCAACTGTATAGAACCGGATAGAACCGGTTTAAACCGGATAAAACAGGATTGAACTGGTTTAAACCGGATTGAACTGGTTTAAACTGGTTTCAACCGGATAGAACCGGATAGAACCGGTTTAAACTGGATAAAACCGGATTGAACCGGCTTAAACAGGTTTAAACCGGATTGAACCCCCTTAAACCGAATAAAACCGGAATGAACCGGTTCAAACTAGTTTAAACCGGATAAAACCGAAATGAACCGGTTTAAACCGGATAAAACCGGATTGAACCGGTTCAAACTGGTTTAAACCGCATAAAATCAGATTGAACCGGTTTAAACCAGATAAAACAGGATTGAACCGGCTTAAACTGGTTTAAACCGGATTGAACCGGTTCAAACCGGTTCAAACCGGTTTAAACCTGATAAAACCGGAATGAACTGGTTTAAAACGGTTTAAAACGGATAGAACCGGATAGAAACGGTTTAAACCGGATAAAACCGGATTGAACTGGATTAAACCGGTTTAAAACGGATAAAACCGGTTTAAACCGGATAAAACCGGATTGATCCGGTTTAAACCGGATTAAACCGGATTGAACCGGTTTAAACCGGATTAAACCAGATAGAACCGGATAGAACCGGTTTAAACCGGATAGAACCGGATAGAACCGGTTTAAAGCGGATAAAACCGGATTGAACTGGTATAAACCGGTTTAAACTGGAGAAAACCGGATTGAAGAGGTTGAAACTGGATAAAACCGGATTGAACCAGTTTAAACCCTTTTACACCAGATGGAAACGAATAGAACCGGTTTAAACTGGATAAAACCCGATTGAACTGGTTTAACCGGTTAAAACAGGATAGAACAGGATAGAACCGGTTTAAACTGATTTAAACAGGATAGAACCGGATAGAACCGGTTTAAACGAGATAAAACCGGATTGAACCGGTTTAAACCGGTTTAAACCGGATAAAACCGGATTGAAACGTTTCAAACCGGTTTTAACCGGATAAAACCGGAATGAACCGGTTAAAACCGGATAAAATCGGATTGAACCGGTTTAAACCGGATAAAACCGGATTGAACCGGTTTAAACTGGTTTCAACCGGATAGATCCGGATAAAAGAGGATAAAACCGGATTGAACCGGCTTAAACCGGTTTAAACCGGATAAAACCGGATTGAACCGGTTCAAACCGGATAGAACCGGTTGAAACCGGATTGAACCGGTTTAAACCGGATAAAACCGGATTGAACTGGTTTAAACCGGATAAAACCGGATTGAACCGGTTTAAACCGGTTTCAACCAGATAGAACTGGATAGAACCGGTTTAAACCAGATAAAACCGGATTGAAGCGGTTTGAACCGGTTTAAACCGGATAAAACCGGATTGAAACGTTTCAAACCGGTTTTAACCGGATAAAACCGGATTGAACCGGTACAAACCGGCTTAAACCGGATAAAACCGGAGTGAACTGGTTTAAACCGGATAAAACCGGATTGAACCGGTTCAAACCAGTTTAAACCGGATAAAACCGGAATGAACTGGTTTAAACCGGATAAAATCGGACTGAACCAGTTTAAACCGGATAAAACCGGATCGAACCGTTTCAAACCGGTTTTAACCGGATAAAACCGGAATGAACCGGTTTAAACCGGATAAAACCGGATTGAACCGGTTTAAACTGGTTTCAACCAGATAGAACCGGATAGAACCGGTTTAAACTGGATAAAACCGGATTGAACCGGCTTAAACCGAATAAAACCGGATTGAACCGGTTCAAACTGGTTTAAAACGGATAAAACCGGATAAAACCGTTTTAAAGCGGTTTAAACTGGATAAAACCAGATTGAACCGGTTTAAGCTGATTAAAACCGGATTGAACTGGTTTAAACTGGTCTAAACCGGATAAAACCGGTTTAAACCGGATAAAACTGGATTGAAGCGGTTTAAACCGGTTAAAACCGGATAAAACCGGATTGAAGCGGTTTAAACCGGTTAAAACCGGATAAAACCGGATTGATCCGGCTTAAACCGGATAAAACCGGAATGAACTGGTTGAAACCGGTTTAAACCGGAAAAAACGGACTGAACCGGTTTAAAATGGATAAAACCGGATAGAACCGGTTTAATCTGGTTTAAACCAGATAAAAACCGATTGAACCGGTTTAAACCGGTTTAAAGCGGATAAAACCGGATTGAACCGGATTAAACCAGTTTATACTGGATAAACCGGATTGAATCGGTTAAAACCGGTTTAAACTGGATAAAACCAGATTGAACCGGTTTAAACCGGTTTCAACCGGATAGAACCGGATAGAACCGGTTTAAACCGGATAAAAACGGATTGAAGCGGTTTAAACCGGTTCAAACCGGATAAAACCAGATTGAAACGGTTTAAACCGGATTGAACCGGTTTAAACCGGATAAAACCGGAATGAACTGGTTTAAACCGGTTTAAACCGGAAAAAACGGATTGAACCGGTTTAAACTGGATAAAACCGATTGAACCGGTTTAAACCGGTTTAAACCGGATAAAACCAGATTGTACCGGTTTAAACCGGATAAAAACGGATAGAACCGGTTTAAACCGGTTTAAACCAGATTGAACTGGATAGAACCGGTTTAAACCGTTTAAAACCGGATTGAACTGATTTAAACCGGTTTAAACCGGTTCAAACCGGATGAAACCGGAATGAACCGGTTTAAACCGTATAAAACCGGATTGAACCGGTTTAAACCGGTTTCAACCGGATAGAACCAGATAGAACCGGTTTAAACTGGATAAAAGCGGATTGAACCGGTTAAAGCCGGTTAAAACCGGAGAAAACCGGGTGGAACCGGCTTAAACCGGTTTAAACCGGAGAAAACCGGATTGAACCGGTTGTAACCGGTTTAAACCGGATAGAACCGGTTGAAACCCGTTTAAACCGGATAAAACCGGATTGAACCGGTTTAAACCAGATAAAACCGGATTAAGCGGTTTAAACCGGTTTAAACCGGATAGAACTGGTTTAACCCGCATAGAATCCGTTTAAACCAGATAAAACCGGATTGAACCAGTTTAAACCGGTTTAAACCGGATAAAACCGGATTGAACCGGTTTAAACCGGTTTAAACCAGATAGAACC